>NW_023665146.1:0-13128 GCF_015228065.2 Penaeus monodon | reverse complement strand
GATTGAAAAAAAAAATTTTTAAAAAAAAAAAAAACGTTAAAGGAATTTTTTAATTGCAATCTAAATGATAATCCCTAAAAGAGAGTATTATACACTATGTTTTACGTAATCTTCACAAATAATTGCGTATTTTCATCATTTTGGTGTAATCTGACATTGTTCATTACGTATGTGAATACGAATATTAAAAAAAAGAAAGAAAGAAAAAAAAGTTATAAATGGAATTTTTTTTCTTCCGATCATCGCAAACTCTAATGAAATAATGGCCCTAATTATCAGGATAAATGATAATTTATCACTATTTCTGTATCAGTTCACAAAATCGGTCAGACAAAGGCAAGTAAAATTTCAAGTCATGATATGGTTATTCATCTATAATATAACATAATATATATATATATATATATATATATATATATATATATATATATATATATATATATATATATATATATATAGAGAGAGAGAGAGAGAGAGAGAGAGAGAGAGAGAGAGAGAGAGAGATTCTTGTATAGCATGTTGGAAGAACGAGGCGGATGGAGTTTTGTTGAGATCCAGCACAGTTTGCTTAGATTTCCATTGCGTAAGAAAGAGATGGAGAGTTTTAAAGAGATTGAGAGAGAGTTAGAGAAAGAGAAAAAGAGAGAAAGAGAGAGAGAGAGAGTTAGAGTTAGAGTTAGAGAAAGAGATAGATAGATATATAGACTGATTGAAAGACAGATCAACTGATAGATAGATTGATAGATAGAGAGAGGGGAAGGAAGGAGAAAGAGAAATAAGACAGGCAGACAGAGACAGCAAGAGAGAACAGACAGACAGACAAACAGCCAGAGAAAGAGAGAGAGGAACAAAAACAAAATAATCACGAGTGCATGTACACCTTCCTCATTCCCAGTAATAAAGACGCAAACAAAAAAAAACAAAAAAACCGCACAAAAGTTGAAACCGCAATCCCCCCCCCCTTCCGCCGACCCCCAATGGACCGTGGGGGAAGGGGGGAAGATGAAAGGAGAATGGAGGGAGGGGGAAGGGGGAGGGGGGAGGGGGAAAAGGAGGGAAGATGGAAGGGGGAGGAGGGAATGGGGAGGGGGAGGGGGAAGGGAAGGGGAAGGGGGAAGGGGGAAGGGGGGGCAAGGACGCGTAAGACCCGCGAAATTCCTTGGCATTTACTTGGATCGAGAGAACAGGAAGGAGAATTTATAATTGGTCTTGATAATCTTGTTTATCCGGACCGGGTTTTGTTTACATTTTAAAGCGATGTTTACTTTAGAGGAAAAATAAATCGATGTTTTGATTTCTCTTTTGTTTTTTCTATTTCGTTATAAAAAATATGTATATTTCTTATTTCTTCTTCTTATTTTTTTACATATTTTTGGCGGATAGAATTATCGAACACACACACACACACACACACACACACACACACAACACACACACACACACACACACACACACACACACACACATCCCTCCCTCCACACATACACATAACTCCCTCTCCCCCCCCACACACAAAACCCACTCTCCCCCCAATATACATACCTTCCCCCTCCTACCCCCCCTCTCCCCATCCCCCCTTACACACATAACCCCCCTTCTCCCTCCCCCCCTCCCCCCCAATTCCCCCCCTCCACACGCACGCATATTACACATACCACGATGTCATCAGCTGCCAGTGAAGCAACGTGGCCGAAGGGAAGTCCCACACCGCTCACGGACCCTGGCTAGTGGGGGTGCTAGGCCCTGGTTTGGGGGGGGAGGGGAGGGGAGGTCCGGACTTATTTGTATTGGGTTTGGGGAAAAAAAAAAAAAAAGAAAAAAAGTTGAAAAAAACCCCCCCAACCCCCCCCCCTTTTTTTTTTTTTTTTTTTTTTTTTTTTTTTGGGGGGGGGGGGGGGGAAAAAAAAATAAAAAAAAAAAAAAAAAAAAAAAATTTTTTAAAAAAAAAAAAAAAAGGGAAAAAAAAAATAACAAAAAAAAAAAAACCCCCCCCCCCTTTAAAAACCCCCCAAAAATTTCCCTTTTCCCATTTACTTTTCCCCCCAAACAAAAATTTCCCCCCCCCCAAACCCCCCCCCACCCCCACCCCCCCCAAAACCCCCCCAAAAAAAAAACATTTTACCCCCCTTCCCCCAACCCAATAAAAAATTTTTTAACCTTTCCCTAAAACCCCCCCTTCATTTCCCCCCCAAAACCCAAACCCCCCTTTCCCCAAAACCAAAACCCCCCCCACCCCACCCCCACCCCACACCCCCCCACCCACCCCCCTACCCCCCCCCCCCACCCCCAACTTCCCCCCTTTTACAATTCCCCCCCTCCTTTCCCCCCCCACCCCTTTTTCCCCACCCCCCCCCAAAACCTAACCCCTTTTTCCCCCCCACCCAAAACCCCCCTTTCCCCCACCCCCCCAAACCCCCTTTCCCCACCCATTCCCATCCCCTTTAAACACCCCCCTCCCCTAACCCCCTTTAAAAACCCACAAACCCCTTTAACCTTTAAAAAAACCCCCCACCCCATTTACCTTTTAACCCCACACCCTTATTCCCATCCTTTTAAGGGACGTACAAACCCGGGCTAGTGGGGGTGGGGGCCTTTTTGGGGGGGGGGAGGGGGCGTACGGCCCCTGGTAGTGGGGGTGCTGGGCCCTGGTTTGGGGGGGGGGGGGGAGCGCGACGGCCCCGGGCTAGGGGGGGCTAGGTCCGGGTTGGGGGGGGAGGGGAGGGGAGCGCTGACGGACCCGGTTTAGTGGGGGTGTAGGTCCTGTTTGGGGGGGGGGGAGGGGAGCGCTGAGGGGACCCGGTAGTGGGGGTGCTGGGTCCGGGTTTTGGGGGGGGGGGGGGGGGAGCGTGACGGCCCCTGGCTAGGGGGGGGTGCAGGTCCTGGTTTGGGGGGGGGGGAGGGGAGCGCTGAGGGCCCCTGGCTGGGGGGGGTGCTAGCCCTGGTTGGGGGGGGGGGGGGGAGGGGCTACAGGGAAAGGGGGTGTATTGGGTTTGGGGGGGAGGGGGAAGGGGGGACGTAGGAATGGGGGGGGGGTGTATTTTTGGTTGGGGGGGGGGAGGGGAGGTGGAGGAGGGGGGTGAGGCCTTTTTTGGGGGGGGGGGGAGGGGGGCCTGGAGGATGGTATGGGGGGGGGGTTGTTTGGGGGGGGGGGGGGAGGTGAGGATGGTGGGGGGGCTGGGGGTTTTTGGGGGGGGGGGGGGGGAGCGGGAAGGGTAAATTGGTGTAGGTTTGTTTGGGGGGGGGGAAGGTGAATGAGGGGTGAGGTGGTGGGGGGGGGGGGGGAGGTGGATGATGGTGGTGGGGGGGTGGGGGGAGGGGAGCGGGGAATATGATGCTGGATGGATGGATGAGGATGGATGCAGGGGAGGGAGGATGAGGGATGGATGGAGAAAGGGATGGATGGATGCAGGGGTGGGAGGATGATGAGGGATGGAGGGATGGATGGATGGATGGATGGAGATGCATGGAGGGGATGGATGGGGGGAGGGGAGGAGGGTGAGGGATGATGGATGGATGGATGATGATGGATGGAGGATGGATGGCATGGAGGGAGGAATGGAGATGATGGAGTGGATGGAATGGATGCTGGATAGAGGAAGGATGATGGATGGATGGATGGATGGATGAATGGAATGGTGGATGGATGGATGGAGGGGGAGGGGCTGGTTTGGGGGATCATGGGATGGATGGATTGGAGGGGATGGAGGATGGATGCAGGGAAATGGATGGAGAGGGGTGGAGGGATGGGAGGATGGAGGGAGGGGATGGAGGAGGGATGCGGGGGAGGGATGATGGATGGAGGGGATGGATGATGCATGGATGGTGGAGGATGATGGATGTGGATGGAGGATGGAGGATGGATGTGAGGGGGATGGAGGGATGGATGGATGGATGGATGGATGGATGGATGATGGATGGATGGAGGGTGCAGGGATGGATGGATGGATGGGGAAAATGGGAGGGGGATGGAATGGATGGATGGATGGAGGAAAGGGATGGATGGATGGGATGGATGGGGTAGGTGGGGATGGGGGATGGATGCATGGAGGGAGGATGGTGGAAAGGGATGCAGGATGGAAGGGATGGATGGAGGGATGGATCATGGAGGAGGGGGTGGAGGCTGGAGGAGATGCATGGTGGATAGAGGAGGGATGGGATGGGGAGGAGGATGGTTTGGATGCAGGAGGGATGGGATAGGATGGAGGGGAGGGATGGAGGATCATGGATGGATAGGATGGAGGGATGCAGGTGGAGATGCAGGGATGGAAGAGGATGGTGGAGGATGGAGTGGAGGGTGGAGGTGCAGGGGATGGATGGGGGAGGAGGGAATGGCATGGAGGGAAAGATGGATGAGATGGAGGGAGGGATGGATGGATGGGAGGATGGATGGAGGATGCAGGATGGATGATGTGGAGGGATGGAGGGAGGAGGGAGGGATGGATGGAGGAGGAATGCGGGGGAGGGGAGGGAAAATGCATGGAGGATGGAGGAGGAGGGAGGGAAATGCAGATGAGGATGGATGGATGGAGGAAATGGGGGTGGGTGGAGGGGGGAGGGAATGGAGGGGATGGAGGAGGGATGGATGATGGATGGATGGAGGGAGGGAGGATGCTGGATGGATGGATGGGATGCATGGATGGGGATGGAGGGATGGATGGATGGAGCATGGATGGATGGATGGAGGATGGATGGATGATGGACGGATGGATGGATGCTGGATGGAGGGATGGAGGGATGGATGAGGGATGGGGGATGAGGATGGGGGATGAATGGATGGATGGGAGGAGGAGGGAGCAGGAGGAGGAGGGATGATGGATGATGGAGGGAGGGAAATGGGGGGAGGATGAGGATGGGGGGATGATGCATGGAGGGATGGTGAGGGGCTGGAGGAGGGAGGGATGGAGCTTGGAGGGAGGGAGGGAGGATGGATGCATGGAGGATGGAGGATGGAGGTTTGGGGATGGATGGGAATGGAGGTGGAGGGTTGGGGTGGAGGGATGCAGGATGGAGGATCTGGAGGATGGATGATGGAGGGGTGGGGATGGGGGGAATGGATGGAGGGGATGGTGAGGGCCGGAGGAGGGGCATTGGAGGAGGATGGATGGTGCATGGATGGAGGAGGGAGGATTGGATGGGGGGTTGGAGGGATGGAGGGGCATGGGGAGGAGGAGATGGATGGGGTTTGATGGATGGAGGGGGATGGATGGGGGATGATGGATGCATGGATGGATGGATGCATGGAGGGGATGGATGCATGGAGGTGGAGCATGGATGGAGGATGAGGAGGATGGATGGATGGAGGAGGATGCAGGGATGGAGGAGAGGGGGAGGATGGAGATGCATGGATGGATGGATGGAGGATGGATGGGCATGGATGGATGGATGGAGGATAGGAGGAGGAGCATGGATGGTGGAGGAGCATGGATGGAATGATAGATAGATAGAAGAGAGGAGGATAGATATAGACAAATAGATATACTAATAGACAGATGGGTAGATATATAGACAAGTGGACAGGCAGATAGATAGATAGATGGATAGATAAAAATATTGAAAGATAGATAGATGGATGGATAGACAGAAAGATGTAGGATAGAGAGATAGCGAGATAGACTGATAGAGAGATTGATAGATACACAGATAGCCTGACTGACTGATAAACAGATAGCTGGATAGACAGACATACAGGTAGATAGGTAGACAGACAGATGAATACGTAGAAAAGTAGATACACAGATTGAGAAAGAGAGAAAGGGAGAGAGAGGCCTACGCTATGAAAGTATAGATTAAGGGAAACAAGAAAAATGTTGTTTTAACCCAGTAGCTACGTTTCGAGTTCCGGTTTTGGCAAGTCTAGGGGACGAAGGGAGGTGTTAGAGGCCCCCCCCATTTTCCCTTCCTTCCCTTTTCCTTCTTTTAATCTCCCCTTTTCGCTCTCTCTCTCTCTTCTGTTTATCGTCCTCGCCCCCTTCTTACTGCTTCCTTTTACGTCCCCACCCCTTTTATTTTTCATTTTTTTTCTTCTTCCCTCCCCTTTTTTTTCTTTTCCTTTTCCACGCTTCACCTTCTCTCTTTTCCCCCCCCTTGTTTCTTCCTTTTTTCCCCTCCTTCTGATTCCCCCTCCCCCCCGTCCCCCCTCCCCCCCCCTTCCCCTTCCCATGAAGATAAAAACCCTTGGTTATTCATTTCCCCGCTTTCTCTCTTCTTTTTTCCTCCTTCGCCCCTTTTCCTCTATGCCTTATGTGTTTATTGCCCATTTTTTTTTTCCCCTGTTTTCTCTTTTTTGTATGATTTTTTTGTGATCACAGAAAATGGGGTAAGTAGGAAATGGAAGGAAAACAGAAATAAAACAAGAGAGAGACTTTGCGAAAATAATGAGACAGGGGAAGAAATTTTCCGGTTAAAGTTGGCTGAGTTTTGTAGAAAAATTCTTAAAAGAGAGAAAAAACAGTAATTTGATTAATGATAAGTACTAGACTAAGCCTTGGCCGCTGACAAAAGATCCCCAGACTAAGGACTCCTTTTTAAAAAAAATAATAAAAATAAAAAAAAATGTTCATTTTTGAAAAGAATCAACAAGTTTTGGGGGGAAAAAAAGAAAAGAAAGGTAGGGAGTTTCCTTTCTTTTTTTTTTTCCGGTCCGCTGAAAATATTTAGATCTTTTATTAGGGAAAATAAGAAAAGGAAACGGTATTTTGTGCAATAGAATTTCCCAAATTTAAAAATTTAAACACCCTTACTGGAAGGATAAAACAACATTTAAATACATTGTAAACTTTAAAAAAAAAAAAACGTGACGACAATAGCTATAAATCAAAAAAAAAATATATACCAAAAAAAAAATTTTCGCAGGGCACGGACAGAAAACAAAAAATTTAAAAAAAACCACACTACTATGGACAAAAGAAACGCGACAGAAGAGTTAAAAATCATTCTAACTTCACATAAAAAATAGGCATCACTCTCGAGACATCTTCAAGACAACGCAACTCTCAGACGCCAGACAATGGACCACCAAGACAGACTTTTGGCTAACAAGGTTTCCTCAAGCCAACTTCCATACTCCTCCACCAACCCCGGCCTTGACCACGCCTACTTGGACACGCCCACCCCAATCTAGGCTCCCACACTCTGCCCTAGTGATTGATATCCTAGGGAAAAGGCCTGACTCATTTAAGGACTGTCCTGAGATTTAATGGGGCTCAGTCGGGCGTGTCTGGAGGTTTTCGATTTTGCGGAGAGAAAGAGAGAGAGAGAGAGAGAGACGAGAGAGAGAGAAGAGTGAGAGAGAGAAGAGAGAGAGAGAGAGAGAGAGAGAGAGAGAGAGAGAGAGAGAGGAGAGAAACAGAGAATCAAAGACAGAGAAAAAGAGAGAAAGCGAAGTGAGAGAGAGAGATATAAAATCTACTTATTTATATACTACATATACAGATATACAAATTTGAGTGCAGATAACGATACAGACCAATGCATAATATACCCCCAAAACCTACGCTCTGGAACCCAAGTGTTTTAGAACAGCTTGGTAACGTCGCGACAGAGGAAGCCACGACCGCCTTTTATATAAATCGCTTCCTGTGTTTTGTTTGAACGGCATCTGTCGCTGTCTTTACATACTCTTTCTGACACGAATTCCTTCTCCAGATGATTAATTCTTGCATTCTTTAGTTGCAGCGGAGAAAGTAAGAGTGAGAGAGTGAGTGTGTGTGTGTGTGTGTGTGTGTGTGTGTGTGTGTGTGTGTGGGGTAGAGAGAGAGAGAGAGAGAGAGAGAGAGAGAGAGAGAAGAGAGAGAGAGGAGAGAAGAGAGAGAGAGAGAGAGAGGCAGGAGACGGACGGACAGACAGAGACAGAGACACAGGAACACACACACACACACAACGGAGGGAGAGAGAGAGAGAGGAGAGAGAGAGGAGAGAGAGAGACGAGAGAGAGAGACAAACAGAGACAGAGAGGGAGACGGACGGACGGACAGATAGACAGAGACAGACACACAGACACATACATACACACACACGCGCACACACACACACACACACACACACACACACACACACACACACACACACACACACACACACACACACACACACACACACACACACACACACACGGAGAGAGAGAGAGAGAGAAGAGAGAAGAGAGAGACGGATGAGAGAGAGAGAGAGAGAGAGAGAGAGAGAGAGAGAGAGAGAGAGAGAGAGAGAGAGAGACGGAAGAGAGTGACAACGATATTAACATCACTCATCCCTAACCAATCACAGAGAATTACTGAAGAGTGAAATTTCACATAAAGCCAAACTATTTTATGCCATCTGAATTACGAGATAATGACAGCGAATTAGTGGTCATTTCCTCCTCCCAAGAAACTATCACAATTATGTAATATCTACGCTGTCAAGATTATATTAACCTTCTTATACATACTTCCTATTGTCATTCAAGTACATATGATTCAGTCTTATTTAGAACTATATCATTATGCTAGTTTTTTGTTATTCAAGCAAAGGGTGACAATAGCTATAACGATGTTGATAAAGAGTTATGATGATGATAGTAACAACAACGGCAACAATAATGATAATGATAATAATAATAATAATAACATCATGATTAATGATTACGACGAGATGCTGCTGCTGCTGATGATGATGATGATGATAATGATGAAGACAATAATAATAATCATAACATGGTTATAACTGTGGTCTTCATTGTTATTATCATCGATTCCATCATTACAATTATCACTATCATTGTTGCTGTTCTTCTGATTATAATTTTCATCATTATCATTACTGTTATTATAGTACTAATAGTAGCACCAGTTAATAGCACCAAAATAACAATAATAATAATGCTAATAATGATAGTGAAGAAGAATGAAGAGAGCAGGCAGCCCATTTCATAATACGCATACCTTAGCGAGGCGACCTATTAGTCAATTCACATCAGCCCACAATTCGCTGTGTCTTTAGTAACCGAAATGGGTTTACCTAAAAACCCGATAGAACGACATATGGCGACCTTAGGCAATGAGCTGACGATTTTTGTGGCGTTGCTTTGGAAGTTCGTTTGTCTCTGTTCTGTTGCCGTTTGTTTGTCCTTTGCTGTTGTTTTTTGTTCTGTTTGTTTTCATCTTCTTGTATGCCATTTAGATTACGAAGTAATGACCGCAGGTTAGTAGTGTTTTCTATGTGTTTCTCTCTTTCATTCTATCTGTCCGTCTCTATCTTTCTTTCTCCATCTCTCTCTCTCTCTCTCTTCTCTCTCTCTCTCTCTCTCTCTCTCTTCTCTCTCTTCTCTCTCTCTCTCTCTCTCTCTCTCTCTCTCTCTCTCCCTCTCTCTCTCTTTCCTCATATCTTCTTCTTTTCTGTCCTTTTCTGTTTTTTTTAATTTTGTTTTCATGTTTGATTGTTTTTTGTTTTATTTGTTATTCAGAGGGCTTCAAGGTTTAAGTTTTTTCCAATCGGTTACTGTAGAAATCGTGGTTGAGAATGCGCTATGGAAATACCGTTACATAATGTTTTAGTGTAAAGCGTAAGAAGTTTAATGCGAAGACGAACCCGTTTTTAATCCTTCTGTCTCCGCATTCACCATCGTCTCAAGGTCAAAAATCTGGCACAGAAATCATTAATTCGTAAAATACCTGCCAACACTTACACACAGGAGTATACCAATTGAAAATGATCCATTAAGAGCGATTTCGTGAAGTTACAGCACTTATAATGCTCTGTGGTAGTAAATGTTGTCGTTAAAAGTCTTTTTGCAAAAACCTATAGCGTCTTTTTCGTGTTTGATGATTAGGTTAGTACACAGTTAGTACACGCCATTGCTAAGTTTGTGGGAAGATGAACTGCCTCGGGGAGAGAAAGGCGGGGCTGTGGGTTGTAACTCTCTCTCTCTTTCTCTGTGTGTCTATTTGTCTCTCTCTCTGTCTGTCTGACTGTCCCATCTGTTTGTCTGTCTGTCTGTCTGTCTCTCTCTCTTTCTCTCTCTCTCCCTGTCTCTGCCCCTCTCTCTCTCTGTCTGTCTCTCTCTGTCTCTCTGTCTGTCTGTCTGTCTGTCTCTCTCTCTCTCTCTCTCTCTCTCTCTCTCTCTCTCTCTCTCTCTCTCTCTCTCTCTCTCTCTCTCTCTTGTTCTATCGCCCATTCCTTCAACTCCTCCCCCATCCTCTCCTCCTTCTTCGGCCTCCTTCGTATGGTAGGCATTGTCTATTTTACCTTGTATTATCTATCAGTGTATCGTACTCTTTCTACATATAAAGATTCAAGCCGTACGTACTAATGTATCATAGTCCAACCAATCGGCATTAGGAGTTTCTATATACTTAAAATGAGGCTATTTACACAGAGAAGCCCATATTGCGATGGAGGATAATTTTTTTTGCGACTGACCGGCAACTGTCAAGGGTAAGCGACCCCAGTACTTGCCAGGTAGCTTGGGTCTTCCCCTCCCTCTCCCTTCCTCCGTTTCTCTCCTCCTCTGTGCCTTCTCGCTCTCTTTCTTTCGCTTTCTCTGTCTTTCTCTCTCTCTCTCTGCTTTCCATCTCTGTCTATATATGACTTCCTTGCATGTGTTTCTCTCTTTCTTTCTCTTTTTTTCTTTCTATCTGTCCTTCTTTCTCCATCTCTCTCATTTTTTTCTCTCTCTCTCTCTTCCTCTCTCTCTCTCTCTCTCTCTCTCTCTCTCTCTCTCTCTCTCTCTCTCTTTCTCTCTCTCTGTCTCTCGCTCAATTTCCGACAGCCATCTGGGGTAAGCGACCCCAAGTAGCACGTCGGGTTGGGTGCAAGACGGGCGTGGGTGGAGGAGGAGGAGGAGGAGGAAGAAGACAGGAGTAGGAGTAGGAGGAGGAGGAGAAGGAAGAAGAAGAGGGGAGTAGGAGGAGGAGGAGAGGGGTAGTGGAAGGGTAGGGGGGGAGGAGAGGAGAAGATAAGGAAGAAGGAATAGAAGAGGAGGAAGGAAGAAGAAGGAGGAGGAGGAGGCCCCCGTAGGTCAGCTTATTCTGAATGGGTGCCGTGTGGGAAGAGACATGGAATGAATATCAAGGGAAGGGAGGGAGGGAGGGAAGGAAGGAAGGGAGGGAGGGAGGGAGGGGAAGGGAAGGAAGTGAGGGAAATGGAGGGAAGGAGAGGGAGGGGAAGGGAAGGAAGGGAGGGAAATGGAGGGAAGGAGAGGGAAGGAGGTAGGGGAAGAGAAGGAAAGGAGGGAGGGGAAAGGGAAGAGAAGGGAGGGAGGGGAAAGGAAGGGAGGGGAAAGGAAGAGAGGGGCAGACGGGAAGCGAGAGAGGGGTGAATGTTCCGGGGAAAGACAGGAAGAGGGAAGAATAGAATTCAGGGAAGTGAGGGAAAAGAAAAAAAGGAGGGGAAGGGAGAGAAGGAAAGAAACGAAAGAGGTGAAATGAAGGAAAATAACCAACGAAAGTAGAATAGAGAAAAGGGAACTGTATCATGACGAGGGAGTGAAGCAAGGGTGGAGTCAGGATGAGGCAATAACAAGCGATTCCGGATATCGACGAAGAGTGGAAAGAGGAGAGAAAATAAATATGAAGAATGAAGTAAGGAATGAAATAATTCCGAAATCCTAAATTCATGAAAAGGGAACGAATATTATCAGCATTGAGCATTAATAAAAAATAAAAAAGTAAAAATCATAGGAAGAGACTATGAGACTGAAGAAGGGGTGATATAGGAGGAGAGAAGGAAAGGTCAAAAGGTGCAATTGCAAGGTGAAAGAGGTCGAGGTTGAGAGGACGGGTGAAGAGTGACCTGAAGGAAGTTGCAGATAATGTTTCCTTCCTGAGTCTCGTTGAAGAAAGGGGAATATGTGCACACACACACACACACACACACACACACACACACACACACACACACAATATATATATATATATATATATTATATATATATATATATATATATATATATATACATATATACATATATTTACACACACACACACACACACAACACACACACACACACACACACACACACACACACACACACACACACACACACACACACACACACACACACACACACACACACACACACACACACACACACACACACCATATATATATATATATATATATATATATATATATATATACATATATACATATATTTACACACACACACAACACACACACACACACACACACCACACACACACACACAAAACACACACACACACACACACACAAAACACACACACAACACACACACACACACAACACACACACACACACACACACACACACACACACACACACACACACACACACACACACACACACACACAGGCAATAGAGAGAGAGAGAGAGGAACTGACAGACAGAGAGAGAAAACGAGATCGCAGGAAGGTATCCGAGATACCAGCTTTTCGACATATTTCATCCAATAGAAATTTCTGTCTACAAAAAGCTGGTGACTTGGGCAGGTGTCCCTCCCTCCCCCTCCCCTTACCCCCCCCCCCTCCCTCCCTTCTACATAGGTACAGGACAGCATAGGCGAAGTTTGGGGATGTAGGCATGAATTTTCAGCAATTTTCGCCCTCTTTCAAAAAGAATGGGACAGACAGCAGACCTAAACCTCGAAGATAAAGACGCGATTTTCCATCTTTTTCTTTCTCTCTCTCCATGAAATCTTATTCTCTACATTAGACATATCATCCCCTTAGCCTCACGGATCTCATAAAAGAATTGAAATAGTAATTACGAATCAGATAAATTCAACTCTTACGCATCTTGCTCTGAACGTTGTGTGCTTAGTCCTGAGCGAAGCATTATGGAACGAGCGGCTGTGGGTAGCAGTGAAAGTTGAGCTATGAAAGTGAAAGAGCGGGGGGGAGGGGGGGAGGGGGGGATAGATGGACCCAGGGAGGGAGGGGGAGAGAGAGAGAGATAGGGAGGAATAGGGATAGGTGGATCGATAGGAAGACAGATAAATAGTGATAGATAGAAAGAAAAAGAGAGTGAAGGATGGATAGATAGAAAGAAAAAGAGAGTGAAGGATGGATAGATAGAGAGAAAGAGAGAAAGTGAAGGATGGATAGATAGAGAGAAAGAGAGAGAGTGAAGGATGAATAGATAGATAGAGGGAAGGGGAAATGGAAATAAAAAAGA
>NW_023665145.1:10000-13130 GCF_015228065.2 Penaeus monodon | reverse complement strand
GATACAAAAAATGCTACAAGGGTATTATGAAATTAGGGTTTTTTTAAAAAACAAAAAGCAAATTTTCCGTTAAAAGCACTTAAACACTAAAAACCAAAGGATTAGTTAAAATAAGCGCAAATGGAATTCCATATTTGGAAACAAAAATAGTACTTCAAGCCATTAAAAAGATTTGACATTTGAAGCCTTCGATTTGTTTAACCAATGGATTGGGCAACTTTCGCCAGCAAAGCTTCTATTTTTTCTAAACTGATTTTTGTGTATTTTCCGTAAAATTTTAATTTGTTTTTTGCTTTTAAAGGGAAATTGGAGAAGACTAATAAAAAACAGCTACACGAGGTTATGAATATAATTTTGTGCCACCTTTTCATCATATGTCACAGTCGTTAAAGAAGGGAGCACATATATAAAAGAGATGATTGCACATGATACATACCCCCTGAAATGAATCTCTGGGTTTGTGCTGTGGAAGAAAGGCGTATGTTTGTCCTAGTAACTTTATTATTCTATTCTATCTATTTCAAAGACAGAGCTATCAGACACTACCAAGAGATGAAAACATACATATACACGAGATTGTGCGTCTATAATGGGTGTAGGAGATAAACTAATATTGTAATAATTTTGAATTTGAATAAAAACGACCTTAGTGAAAACTGTGTGTTTTCCCTAAGACACAGTGCTTAATTCTCACAGCCTCAGAACCTTGAAGTAATGCAGAAGGAACCCTGCCCAGCACTTATTTAATATGGTGGAAACTAGGCACAGTTGCATACGGGGGGAAGTCCTAGGGGAAGCATCCACACACATATATATTTATATCCATTTTATCTATATATGTGTGTGTGTTTATATATATATATATATATATATATATAATATATATATATATATATATATATTTATATGCATATATATATATTTATATACATATATATATATATATATATTATATATATTTTAATATATATATATATATTATATTTTATGCGCGCGTGTGTGTGTGTATGTGTGTGTGTGTGTGTGTGTGTGTGTGTGTTGGGTGGGTGTGGGGTGCGTGTGTGTGAGTGGTGTGTGTGGGGTTGTGTGTGTGTGTGTGTGGGTGTGGTGTTTGTGTGTGAGTGTGAGTGTGTGTGTGAGTGTGAGTGAGAGTGTGAGTGTGAGTGTGAGTGTGAGTGTGTGGTGTGTGTGTGTGTGTGTGTGTTTGTGTGGAGTGTGAGTGTGAGTGTGATGTGAGTGTGAGTGAGAGTGTGAGTGTGAGTGTGAGTGTGAGTGTTTGTGTGACAGATAAATATATAGTTAGAGTTTGGGCACACACACACACACACACGTGGATATATATATATATATATATATATATATATATATAAAATATATATATATAATATATATTATATATATACATATATATTATATATATATAATATATATATATATATATATTAAATTATACATATACATATACATATATTTATATTCATATACTATTATAAGCACACATATATATGCATATATATATATATATGCATGTATTTTATACTATATATATTATATATAAAATATATATATATATACATATATACTATATATATACATATACATATATATTTTCTATCTTTCCTTCTCTTTCTCTCCACACAAAAACATGGAGAATAAATAATTTACACACACACACCCCACACACAGTGTGTGTGTATATATATAAAATATTATATATATATATATTTTTATATATTTTTTTATATTTTATATATATTATATTATATATATTGTATATATATATGTATATATATATATATTATAAAATATATATATATATATATATATATAAAATATATATATATGTGTGTGTGTGTGTGTGTGTGTGTTGTGTGTGTGTGTGTGTGTGTGTGTATTAACTGTTATATATATATATATATATATATATATATATATATAATATTAAAATATATAATTTATATATATATATACTATATACAAACACACATATATATGCAATTTTATATATGCAATGTATTTATATACTATATACACACATATATATATATATATATAATATATATATATATATATATATATATATAATATAGTATATATATATATACACACATATAAATATATATTTTTTTTATCATTCCTTCTCTTTCTCTCCACACAGAAACATGGAGAATAAATAATTTACCACACGCACACACACCACACCCACAAACCCACACGCGCGCGCACACGCAGACAGGAGAGGCAAATAATGAGGACATGAGATAACAACTTCACTTATCATTCACAAAGTAAATCTCAACCAAAGAAAAGAGCAACAGAGGGCCCAAAATCTGACATTGTGAGCTCGGGAGAGCACGGCCGAGCAAAGCTCCTCTCCCCATGATATCCCGCAGTCGTGACGTCCGCAGTCCAATCTTCAAACAAGATTCTTCACAAAAATGTTACAGAAAACCGATACTGGAGAGCCGAGAAACGCTTTGACATTCCTGCCTTGCCCGGCCCTTTCGCGTTGGACAAAGCCGCTCTCCGAAGTCCATTCTGCACTGACTCTATGGCGATATTGCAATATATCGGTTTTCCTTCGCCTTATCTTCTGTGAGTTGTATGGCTCAGGCGGCCGTCTCTTTTCAAGCGAGAGTGCATAGGATCGCTATAGTTGTGTGCTAAGGGAAATGTGTCTCGGGTGCCGAGTATTATTGATAATGTGCCAAATATATTTCTTTGTGAAATAGTTTTTCTTCAATTTCATTGTTGCTATCTTCTACTCTGCTTCCTACTCCTCCTTCTCCCGCCCTCGTCGTCGTCGTCGTCGTCGTCGTCGTCGTCCTCCTCCTCTCCTCCTCCTCCTCCCTCCATCTCCTCTTTCTCCATCATCACCTCCCCCATCTCTTCTCCCCTCCTCCTCCATTGCTCTTCCTCCATCTCCCCTTCCTTCCCTTTTTTCCCACTCCTCCTCTACTTCCTCATCCTCTTCTCCTCTTCCTCCCTTCCCCCATCTCCTCCTCCCTCGACTCTACTTCCATCTCCTCCGACCATTTTTCCTCCATCTCCTCTTCTGCCATCTCTTTATCCTCCATCTCCACCTTCTTCATCGATTCATTTTCCATTCCTCCCCCTCCTTTTCCATATC
>NW_023665144.1:0-13133 GCF_015228065.2 Penaeus monodon | reverse complement strand
AAAACCGCTTTTGATTCTCGTTTTTTTTCCAAAAATAAAAAAGCCAAAAAAAAAAAAAACATGATAACGCGTTTTTTTTGTCTCACGTGAATAAATAATGAAAAAAATAAATAAAAAACGAAAAACAGGGTTTTTTTTGTCTCACGTGAAAATAAAAACAAACAAACCCAAAAAAACAAAAAAAGAAAATGTTGCTTTTTATCTCACGTGGAATAAAAAAAAAATAAAAAAACACCTTTTTCCAGACTTTTTTCGTCCGGAAATTACCAACCAGAATAGATAAATAATTGGGAAAAAATTTTTTACTATCATTTGTTATCATTTACTGTTTTTCATTGATATTAAACAGTAAACATTAAGTAGTAGTAGTAGTAGTATTATTAAATATTTATGTTTGTTTATTGCTGTTATTATCAGTATGATTTATTTTTATGGCTTTTTCCAAAAACATATCCATTATTATTGTTTCATTATTATCAATTTTTAATCAATCATCCCGTATCAATACTCTCCATAATTACCATTATCATCAATCTTTTATTTTCTATTATCAATTTATTATATTAATATTAACAATATTTAATCATTATTAACCATTATTTTATCCCATCGTTTTTCCACTAATCCATTTATTTTTCACCATGATTTATCATTAATTTTTTTTTTTCACTATCGTTATTTATTATCATCATATTTTATTCAATTATTACTGTCATTATTAAACAATTTGTCAAACATTTATTTACTGCAAATATCTAAGGAGGTTTTTAATCCACATATAATCAGAGTGGGAAACATGGTTTCTTTAAGTCTTTTAAAATGCATCCTTTTTAACATGCAATCTTTTACCCTCAATGTTTTTTCCCTGCCATAAGCCAAAAAAAAAATATATATATATACAATATTTAAAAAATATTACTTTTAAATGGTAAATATTAACACCATATATTTTTTCCCTCCGCTATATTTCAAAAGTAAGAAAGAAGTACGAGTCCTTTGAGTCTGTTAAAAAAAAAAAAAAACAATGTTCCTACAAACAAAGAGTTTTTTTCCTTCCCATTGCCCTGAATTGAAAGTTTAAAGGATAAAGGTTTCATAAAGGAAGATTGTTCGAATCTCGGGAGAAATAAAAGAAATAATCTGTTGGGGTTTTTAGCTTTTTTTTTGGTTGTGAAACCGGAGCTGAGATTTCTCTTTGGGAGTGAGGCTTAAAGTCCGTTAATGTTAAGGAGGAAAAAAAGTTTGGTCTTCCAGGAAAATTAAATAAAAAAAGAAAAAAACGAAAAAAAAAAAAAAAATTCTGGTTTTTTATTTCTTGTTTTTTTCAGTTTCTTATTGACACACATTAAATAATACACGTGCCACGCGCGCGTGGTGTGGTGTGTTTTCTGTTTGGGGATGACTATATATAATATATATATTATATATATATATATATATATATATATTATAATATATATATATATATATATATATATAAAATATATTATATAATATATAAATTATATAATATTATTTATGTTATGTTTTTATGAAAATGTATATGTTGGTGTATATGTGGTTATATTATATATTATATAATATATATAATGTATATTAATATATATGTTCAATTATATTATAATATAATATTATTAATATATATAATATATTATATATTATTTATAATATATATATATATATATATAATATATATATAATAATATATTATATAATATAATAATATGTATGTAAAATTATATATTAATAAATAATATATTTATATTTATATATAAATATATATAATATTATATATATTATATATAATAATATAATATATATATTATATATAGTTATTAACAACACCACACGGCGCGCGCGTATTACATACATACATTTAAACATACATATGTGTATATATAATTATATATATATATTAATATTATATATAATATATATATTATATCATAATTATATATATTATATATATATATTGTATAATTTATAATAATATTATATATTTTATTATTATATATATATATAATAGAAGGGAGGGGAGAGGAGAGAGAGGAGAGAGAGGGAGAGAGAGAGAGGGAGAGAGAGGGGAGAGAGAGGAGAGGAGAGGGGGAGAGAGAGAACGGGGCGAAAAGGGAGAGAAGAACACCACCGCACACACACAACAACAACAACTTTACACACTTAAAATCCTAATAGAAAAGTAAACAACAAAAGGCCGATTCTTTTCCCGGATCCCACCAAAAAAAATGCTTTCAACCAGCACCGTTTTCCCCCTCGGGTTACCCCGCCAGCGTAAAAAAAAAAGAAGCAAAAGGTAAAGGAAAAGTGGTCCAAGGAAGGACCCCCCCCATGCTGGTGGCTAGGTCCTTTCCATCTCTTTACACAGAGTAGGGAGAGGGAAGGAGGGGGCAATTGTTTTTCCCTATTTCCCTTAGGTGCACATTCACTCAGAAATCAATGAATCCTTGCCCTTGGGTCCGCTTCTTTCAACAGGGGACGCAAAAGGGACAAGACAGGGAAAAGTCCGTTCTATAACCAGGGATGGTAATGTTTCCTTTCAGTAAAAAAGGTTAGGCTTTATAACATTGCCGTGTGTGTGTAAGCCTAGTGGTCCTTAGTTTACTGTGTGGTTTAATTCCTCATTTTTTACGATGAAACTCAAAAAAATTTTGGCAAAAATCTGGAAGGGAAAATCACATCGTTTTTATGCATTTTTTTTCAGGTTTTTCATTTACTCTTTTTTTTATTTTTTTTTTTTTTCATCTTTTTGCTTTTTCCCCTTTTTTGCCGGGCTTTTTTCCCTTTGTGGTTTCATTTGGGGATTAGGATAATATGGTTGTGATAATAAAAATTTTTGTTTTTTTTTATTTTATTTTCTAAAAAAACCAATTTTATTTTTCATTTTCTCATTATTATTAACCGTTTAAAATTTAAATTTCAGCATTTTTTACTGCATATATAAAATTAAATTTATTTATATATATATTTATATTTTATATATATTTATAATTTAATTTTTATAATATAATTAAAAATTTTTTTGGGGGGGTGTGGTGTGTGTGTTTGTGTGTGTGTGGTGTTGTTTTGGATTCTTTTCATCCTGGGCATGTTGGGAAAAAAAAAAACCCCACGTGGACGGTTCGCTTTCCCAAAAAAAAAATTAAGTCTTAATTTTTTTTAAATTTGGTTTCATATCTTACATGATGAAAAAGGGGGAAAAAAAAAAAAAAAACCCCGGGATAGTTACTTTTAATTCCTGAATTCCGATGCTGACCGAAATCAAAATGTTTTATTCTTAAATTAAACTATTAAAAAAAATTTGAAATTTTAATATTTAAAAATATAGAATTATTTTTTTCAGTTCGTTAGTAAAAAATGATGAAGGGGGGGGGTATTGTCGGGCGTCGGACTTGTTTTTTTGGGGGATTATAATTTGAAATAAAAATTTTCTTGGGGCATATTTGATATGAAAAAAATTGCCCAATTTTTTTTTTTAACAAAAAAAAAATTTTTTTCCCCCCCCCACAAAACCCAAAAACACAAAAAAGCCCCCCAGGGGTTTTTCTATTTCTCTCTTTTCTAATCTATCTCCGGTTATTACATATGTTTATTATAATTAAATTAATTATATATAATTTTATATTTATATAATATATTTATATAATTAAATTTTATATATATATTAATATTTATAATAATAATACTACATTTATTTAATATTTAAATAATAAAATTTATTAAATAATAAAAATATATATATATATATATATTATTATATATATTTTAAATTTTTTATTATAAATTATAATATTATTATTTATATATATTTTAATATATTATATTTATTTATTTTTAAATCCATGTTTTTAAATATATATTATATTATAATATATATATATATTATTAAATTATATATAATATATAATATAAAATTATATAATATATATAAAAATTTAAAATTTAATATATTAAAAATTTTTAAATAATAAATATATTTATATTAATATTAAATAAACATTTTTAAATAATATAATTATATAATATATATAATATTATAATATTTTTAATTTATAAAATTATTATTAATAATTATATAATATTATTAAAAATATTTAAAAAAAACCCCCAAAAAAAAAAAAAAAAAAAGTGAAAATTTTTTAAAAATTTTTTTCCAAAAAATTAAAAAAACCTTTAAAATTTTTTTAAAAAAAAAAACCAAAAAAAAAAAAAAATTTTTTTTTAAAAAAATTTTTTTTTTTTTTTAATTATTTAAAAAAAAAAAAAAAAAAAAAAAAAAAAAAAAAAAAAAAAAAAAAAAAAAAAAAAAAAAAAAAAAAAAACAAAAACAAAAAAAAAAAAAAAATTTTTTTTTTTTTTTTTTTTTTTTTTTTTTTTTTTTTTTTTTTTTTTTTTTTTTTTTTTTTTTTTTTTTTTTTTTTAATTTTAAAAAATAAATAAAATTTTTTAATTTTTTTATTTTTAATTTTTTTTAAAATATAAATTTTAAATAAAAAAAATTTATTTTATATATTTTTTTTTTTTTTTTTTAAAAAATTTTTTTTTTAAAAAAAACAAAAAGGGGGTTTAAAAAGATTTTTTTTATTTTTTTTTTTTCCTACCCAAAAAATCCAGGGTTTTTTTTTTATATTTTTTTATTTTGGGGGGAAAAAAAAATTTTATAAAAAAAAAAAAACTTTTTTTAAAATTTTTTTTTGGAAATTTTGGGGGGGACTGGGGGAAAAAAATTAAAAAATTTTTTAAAAAAATTTTTAAAATTTGGGGTTTATGTTTTTCCCCCCAAAAAAATAAAAAAAAAGGGGAATCCATTTTAAAAAAAAAAACGTTGGGGGGGGCCGGGGGGTGTATAAAAATTTATTAAAAACCCTTTTTTATTTTTATAAAAATTTATTTTTTTATAAAAAATGTTTTTTTTTATTTTCATAAAAAAATTTTTTTTTTTTATTTATTGAAAAAAAATTTTTTTATTTTAGGGGGAAAAACATTTTTTTTAAAAATAAAAAATTTTTATTTTCAAAAAACCCGGGGGGGTTTTTCCCCAGGAACCCCCCCAATTTTTTTTTCGGGCCAAAGGGAGGGAAAAAGGGGGTTTTTGGGTTTTTTTTTAAAGGGGGAAGGGGGTTTTGTGGAAATTGGGGGGGGCCCCAAATTTTTTTTTTCCCCGGGGGTTTGGTTTTAACCGGGGGGGGATTTTTAAATGTCAACCGGGGGGGAAAGGGGGGGGGTTTTAGGGTTTCCCCGGGGGAAAAAGGGAATTTTCGGGCCGGATTTGGATTTTTTTTTTGCGGGGGGGAAAGGGAAAAGTTTGGGGGAGCCCAGGGGGGTGGTAAAAGGGTTCAAAAAAAACCGGGGGTTTTGAGTTCCCCCAGGGGGGGGGAGGGAAGGGGAGGGGGAGGGGGCCCGAGTGTTGTTTGTTTTTAAAAAAAAGGGGGGAAAGGGAGGTTGGGTTTTCAGCCGAGGATGTTTTGGTTTCCCGGGGGGGAGGAAAAAAAAAGGGGGCTTGTTTTTTGGGGTCAACGGGAAAGAATTTTTTGTTTTTCAAAGGCCAGGGGATTTTGGGGGGGCCCAAAAAGGGGGGAAAAGGGGGAAAAAAAAGGGATTTTTTTTCGGGGGGGGGGGAAAAAGTTTTTTGATTCAAGCGCGGGGGAAAAGGGGGTTTTTTTGGGGGGGAAAGTTTTGTTCAAGGGGGGGGGGGAAGGAAAATTTTTGAGTTCAGGGGGGGGGGGGAAAAGAAAGTTGTTTTCAGCCGGGGGGGGGGGGGAAGGGATGTTTTTGATGTCCCGGGGCCCGGGGGAAAAAGATGTTATTCAGCCTTTGGGGGGGGGATGTTTTCAACCGGGGGGGGGGGAAGGGGGGGATTTTTTAATTTTCAAGCCCGGGGGGAAAAAATTTTTTTTGATGTCCAGGGGGGGGAAAATTTTTTTTGGGGGGGAAGGCCAGGGGAAAAAATGTTTGTTTGGTCAGCGGGGGGGGAAATGTTTTGGAGTAAAAGCGCGGGGGGAAAAAAAGTGGGTTTTTTAAAAAGGGGGCCGGGGGGGGGGATTTTTTGAATTCAAGCGGGGGAAAAATTTTTGATTTTTCCCCGGGGGGGGGAAAAGTTTTTTGAATTCCCCAGCCCGGGGAAAAAGGGAAAAGGGATGTTGTTTGGGGGGGGGAAAAAGGGGGGAGGGGAAAAAATTGGTTAAAATTTCCCCGGGGGGGGAAAGAAAGGGAAAAAGTTTTTTTTTGGGGTTTGCCCAGCCGGGGGGGGGGGATTTTTTTTTTAAACCCCGGGGGGAGGGGGGGAGTCAGGGGCCGGGGGAAAAAATGTTTGATTTTTCACGGGGGGGAAAAAGGTTTTTTTTTGGCCCCCCCGGGGGGGGAGAAAAGGGAATGTTTTTTGTCAACCCCGGGGGGGAAAAATTTTTTAAAAGGGGCCCGGGGAAAAAAAGGGTTTTTTTTTTCAGGCGGGGGAAATTTTTAAAATTCACCCCGGGGGGAGAAAAGTGTTAATGTCAAACCCCGGGGGAAAGATTTTGAAATTCGCCCCGGGGGAAAAAAGAGGGGTTTTATGGGCCCCCCCGGGGGAAAAGGGAAGTTTTTTGGGATTTTCCCCAGGGGGGGGGGGGGGGGTTTTTTTGGGGGGGCCCAGGGGGGGGGAAAAGATTTTGATTTCAGGGGGGGGGGGAAAAAAGGTTTGATGTCACCCGGGGGAGAAGGAGTTGAGGGGCCCCAGCGAGGGGGGGGGGGAAGTTTAATGCAACGGGGGGGGGAAGGGAAAGGGGGGGGGGGGAAAAGGTTGATGTCGGGGCCGGGGGGGGAAAAAGGGGGGAAAAAATTTTTTTGGAGCCCCACCCGGGGGGGGGGAGGAAAAAGTTTTTTTAAATTTTTCAAGGGGGGGGGGGAAGATTTTTTGGTTTTCCCAAAAAGGGGGGGGGGGGGAGAAAAAATTTTTTGGGTTTCAAGGGGGCCCCCCCGGGGAGAAATTTTTTTTTAAACCCCCCAGGGGGGAAAAAAGATTTTTTTATGTCAGGGGGGGGAAAGATGTTGATGTCCACCCGGGGGGGAGAAGGGGGGTTTTTCACCCCCGGGGGGGGGGGTTTTTTTTTTTTGTTTGCCAAAGGGGGGAAAAAAAAAAGGGGAGGTTTGGGGAAAGAAAAAGGGGGAAGGGTTTTTTGTTGGGGTTCAGCGGGGGGGAAAAGGGGTTGGTGTCAGGGGGGGGTGGGGGGGGGGAAAAAGGTTTGTAAAAGGGGGGGGGGGAAAAAGATTTTTGTTTGTCAGAAAAACCCGAAAAAAAGGGTTTGATTTTTTTCCCCCCGGGGGGGAAAAAAAAAGATGTTTTTTTTTAAACCCCGGGGGGGGGAAAAAGATTTTTTGGGGGTTTTCCCCAAACCAAAAAAACCCCCTTTTTTTGATTTCCCAAGCCCGGGGGAAAAAAAAGATGTTTTTTTAAAAGCCCGGGGGGAAAAGGTTTGATGTCAGCGGGGAAAAAAAAAAGCCGTTTATTTGGGGGTTGCCCGGGGAAAAAGGGGGTTTTTTTTTTTTTTTTTTCCCCAACCCGGGGGGGAAAAAAGGGAGGAAACCCCGGGGGGGAAAAAAAGTGGGGAGGGCCAAAGGGGCCCCGGGGGGGGGAAAAGGGGGGGGGGGTTTCAGCCCGGGGGGAAAAAAAAAGGGTTTTTTTTTATGTCAAAAAGCCGGGGGGAAAAAAGGTTTTTTAAGGGGTTCCCGGGGGCCCCGGGGAGAAAGGGGGTTGTTTTCCCAGCCCCCGGGGGAAAAAAAGTTGTTGGATGTCCAAGCCCCGGGGGAGGAAAGGGGGTTTTTGAATGTCGGGGGCCGGAAAAAAAGGGGTTTTTGATGTCCCCCGGGGAGAAAGTGTTGTTGGTCAGCCGGGGGGGGGAGGGTTGGGGGAGGGGCCCCAAGGGCCCGGGGGGGGGGGAAAAGATGTTGAGGGCCCCGGGGCCCGGGGGAAGGGGGATTTTGTTAAAACCGGGGGAAAAAAAATGTTTGTTTTGGTCGGGGGCCCCGGGGGGGGGAAAGGGGGGAAAAAAGTTTTTTTTTTCACCCCGGGGGGGAAGTTTTGGGGTTTTTTGTTAGCCCGGGGGGGGGGAAAGTTTTTTGGTTCAAGGGGGGGGGATTTTTTGATTTTTCGGGGGGGCCCGGGGGGGGGAAAAAAAAAAAAATTTTTTTGAGGGGTCCCCCCCCCCCGGGGAAAAAAGGGAAAAACAGGGGGGGGGGAAAAATTTTGATGTCAACCCGGGGGAAAAAAAAAAAAAGTTTTTATTTTTCCCCAACCCGGGGGGGGGGAAGTTTTGGATTGCACCCGGGGGGGAGGGAAAAATTTGATTTCAGCCCCGGGGGGGGAAGTGTTGGATGTAAAGGGGGGGGTTGTGTTGATGTTCAGCCCCCGGGGGGAGTTTTTAAGGGGTCATTTTTGGGGGGAAGGGGAAAAAATTTTTGGGAAATGTCAAGCGGGGGGGGGAAAAAAAACTGTTGATGAAAAAGGGGGGGAGAAAAGCTGTTTTTTTTTCAAGGCACGGGGGGGAAAGGATTTTTTGGGTTCGGGGCCCCGAGGGAAAAAAAGTTTTTTGGTTTTAAAAGGGGGCGGGGGGAAGCGGGGAGTTCCCCCCAAGGGGAAAAGTTTTTTGGGATTTTTCAAAAGCGGGGGGGGAAAAAAAGATTTGTTTTAGCCCCGGGGGGGAAAAAAAAGATTTTTTTGGGTGTCGGGCCCGGGGGGGAAGTTTTTGTTTTTAGCCCGGGGGGGAAAAAAAATTTTTTAAAATTTGGAAAAAGGGGGGAAAAAATTTTTTGAGGTCAGCCCGGGGGGAAAGTTTTGGTTTTTTCAGGACGGGAGGAAAAGGTTTTTTTTTTGGGTTCAGCACGGGGGGGGGAAGAGTTTTGAGGGGCCCCGGCCCGGGGGAAAAGTTTTTTTGATGTCAGGGGGGCCCGGGGGGGATTTTTATGTCAGGAAGGGGGGGAAAAGGAAAAGGTTTTTTGATTGCCCCAGTCCGGGGGGGGAAAAAATTTTTTTTTTTTGGAATTTCCCCCCCGGGGGAGAAAAAATGTTTTTGGGTTCCCCCGGGGGGGGGGATGTTGAATTAAAAACCCCGATTTTTTTTTATTCCCCCCCGGGGAGATGTTTGGGGCCCCCAAGCGAGGGGATTTTTAAAATGTCAGCCCGGGGGGGAAAAAGAATCCCGTCGTTTTCCGGGGGGGGGGGGGCCGGAGATCTAGGAAAAAACCCCCCCTCGGGGGGGACGGGCTATGCAAAGGCCACCCAGTCCGGGGCAGGGGGGAAGCGACAAAAAAAAAACGGGGGAAAAAAAAATGCGGCCCAGAGGGGGTTTTTTGTGGGTGGCCATTTTGAACACCGCAATATTTTTTTGGAAAACTTTTTTAAAATAGATTGGGAAAAAATTTTTCAGGTCTTTTGAAAAAAAAAAAAAGGGTTTTCGGGGGCTTTCAGAAAAAAAACAAATCCCTTTTGGGGGGGGGCCCCCCCTAGGAGCGGGGGAAAAGGGAAAAAAAAAAGGCATTATATTTTTGGGGAATTTTTTAATTTATATATATTGTGTGTGTGTGTTTTTGGTTGTTTTTTGGGGGTGGTGTGTGTGTTTTTTGGTGGGTGTTTTGGGGGTGTGTGTGGTTTTGTGTGGGGGTTTGTGTGGGGGGGGGGCATATTTTTAAATATATAATATATAAAAATTAAAAATTATATTAATAAAATTAAAATTTATATATTATTTTATAATATAATTATAAAAAATTTTAAAAAATTGAAAAAAAAACTGAACACGAACCTTTCCTCCTCCCCTTCCCACAAAAAAAACTCTAATCTCTATACTTCATTGGGCCACAAAAAAGCAGACAATGATCTGCTGATTGCATTTTTTCATTAAGACCAGAAAAAATTTATTTCTAACTGCAACCCCCCCCACTGATTTTTTGTTTGGTAAAAAAGGAAAAAAAAAAACAAAAGAGAGGGGATGCAATTAGAAAACCGGGAATTTTAAGCCTGATTAATGAAAATGAAAAAAATCATTCCTTTTTTTTTTTTTTTTTTTCCAGAAAACTTTTTACATCTGTGAGGAAAATTAAACTATTTTAAAAAATTTTTTTTTTTTTTTTTTTTCTATAATATTTAATTAAAAAAAAAAAATGTATATAAAAAAATGGGTACAGATCAGGCTTTTCCCAAAAACAATATATATATTTTAAAATTATATATATATTATAAATTATTATATATATTATATATATAAAAATATTTTTTTTTTTTTTTTTTTTTTTTTTTTTTTTTTTTTTTTTTTTTTTTTTTTTTTTTTTTTTTTTTTTTTTTTTTTTTTTTCAAGTGCCCCCTTCCCCCCCCAGGAGTTGGCCGTTCATGGGTTCCAGTTTTTTTTCTTGGCAACTTTAGAGGGGTTGGTTTGGCCCCATTGCCCTTTCCCCCCGGTTTTTTTTTTTTTTTTTTTTTTTTTTTTTTTTTTTTTTCGAGCCCCAAACCACTTTTTATTTACCCATTTTTTTCTGGGACCGGGCCCCTTTGGGGACTTGGGCGGGGGCTTTTGCCCCCACAGCGGTAATTAGGAAATTTCGAGGTAAAAATTTTTTCCTTGCCCAAAGGGGGAAAAAAAAAAAACGCGCCCGGTCGGTGACTCGAACCCCGAACCAGATTGCCGTGTGACAGAAAAATTATATGTTAAAAAATAGATCTGTGTTTTGCTTATGGTTTGTGTTTTTTGTTGGTTTGTATTTTATGTGGGGGTGTTTTGTTGTGTGTGTTGTGTGTGGGGGTGTTAAAAGGTTTTTCTGGGTTTGCTTTTGCGGTGTGGGGGGAAATTGGGTTTTTGGGGAGCATGTGGACATATCTACCTCCTAGCCGTTTTGGGGGGGTGAAAAACCCAACCCAACCTTTGCCAGCCCCTATTATCGGAGAATTTTAGGGGGTTGGTTAAAAAAAGGGGGTTAACCCAGGAAACCTCTACGGAAAAAACCAAAATTGGAATGATCCGAAAAAAAACCCCAGAAAAATTGCTATGGGAATATCTGCGAACGACTTATATAAGGTTTTCAGCCCCCATGAATAAAAAACTATGTCTGTTTTTTTTTTAGAAGACAAGACGGAAAAAAAATCCCCCCATGAAAATATTACAAAAACTTTGCCCAGAATGAATTAACAGGAGAGTGACGTTAGAAAAAAAAAACCGTACTAATATTCAGCTGGGGGAAAAAACACTGGTAATTGGTTCAATTTTAAAGGGGGGGCCCCCTCACCCAAAAACCCGATGATTGTATGGGGGGCACCAGATCGAAGGCGGTTAAAAAAAACGGGAAAAAAAAAATCCCCAAACAAACCAAAAAACAGGAATGCATAGGGAGATGAACTCATTTGGAAATTTTTGAAAGGGTGTAGCTGAGAGAAAAAAAAAAAAATTTTTTATATTGGTATTTGTAAAGAGCAGACTAAGCTAAGGGGGAAAAACCCCGAGAGAAAAAAGGGGGGGAGTTTTAAACCCGAAAAAAAAGGAAATTTTTTTTAAACGGAAGACCGAAATGGATATGAAAGAAGCAGTTTTTTCTGTTGTAAGGGGCTCGTTTAACAAGCTCGTGTTCAGGGAAAATAAAAATGAAAGTTTGGAATGGAGAACCCGAACCCATTGATGAATAAAGGGGGAAAACCTAGAGCGCAAGTAAAAAAGGAATTTAAAAAGATATAAAAAAACGTGAGGGAGAAAGAAAATAAAGAGACGGGAAAAAAAAGAAAAAAAAACATACTTGGGTTCAATCATGGTGGGGAAAAAAAAACGAAGGGGGGGAAAAATGGAAAAAAAAAAAACCACAGTGATAGGAGTTTTTTTTTAAAACAAAAGAAAAAACGCTAAGGGAGTTTCCCCCAAGGGTAAGCCCCATCTATGTCAATGCCAGGGGGAAAATGGAAAAATGAAAAAAAGGGGTGGCCAGAGAACTGAATACTTAAGGGGGGTTGACGAAGGACGGGAAGTACAGAAAAGGCAGACGACCCAGAGGGGGGTCTGGGATTTTTTTTTTTAAGAAAAAAAAAATAAACATTTAGGTGTAATAATTTTTAATATATATATTATATGTTGTTTGGTGGGGTTTTGGGGGTTTTTTGGGTGGTGTGGGGGTGTGTGTTGGGGTGTGTTTGTGTGTGGGGTTTTTGGGGTGGGGGGGTGTTGGGTGTGTGTTGGTTTTTGTGTTTTTGGTGTGTGGGGGTGTGTGGGGTTTTTTTTGGAAAATTTTTTTATCTAAGTATTTTGGGGTTCCCCGTGTGTGTCCTTTTCTTTTTGCTTAGTTTTTTGGTGAAAATGCATATCAGAAAAACAAATACCCGAAAAACAATTTAGTATACATCTGAAGTGCGTAAAACCCCAGTTTGGGGTGAAAAAAAAAAAAATAAAAAAACTTTTCAAAATTTTCCTTTTACTGCCGGAGAAGGGTTTGAGGGCCCAACCAAAGCCCAAACCCAAAAAAAAAAAAAAAAAAAAAAAAAAAAAAAAAAAAAAAAAAAAATCGGGGTACAGGGGGACTTTTTTTTTTTTACACATAAAAAATTTTTTAAGCTTTATGTTTTTTTTTGCGCCCTTTTTTTGAATAAATTTTACATTTGGGCCGATCAAGGTTTCATGTTTTGGTAGGATTAAAACAACTTTTTTTGGGAAAATAAAAATAGTATGTTTTGTTATTATTCCTTTACCCATGCCTTTAAAGTTTGGGTTTTGTTTTTTTAGGGTTTTTTCATAAAACGAAGACCCAAAATTATTGAAAAAAAGATTGTTACGTTTTTATAATTTTTTACAAATAAATAAAAAAAAATTTAGGGGTGTTTTTTTTGCGGATCCCCTAAATTAAAAAAATCAAAAGTCTTGTTTTGAAAAACCTTTTGCCAAATTTTTTTTTTCACTTTTTTTTTCTTTCTTTTTTTTAATTTTAAACCCGTTTTTTTTTTGCGTTTTTTTTATTTTTTTCGTGTAGAGGGCCTTTTTTTTAATTTATTTTTTTACCTTTTGGCGTTTTGTTAAGAAAATTTTAATATATATTATATATATATATATATAAAAATTTTTTAAAAAATTTTTTATAAAAATTATTTTTTTTGTATTCCATTTCAATAAATATGTTAT
>NW_023665143.1:2500-13134 GCF_015228065.2 Penaeus monodon | reverse complement strand
AAAAAATTAAAATATATTTATATATATACACACATATAAAGATATATATATATATAATTATTTTTATATATATATATATATATATATATATACATATATATAATATATATATATATATTTTAATATATATATATATATATAAATATATACACATCTACAGTATATGTGTGTGTGTGTGTGTGTATGTGTGTGGTGTGTGTGTGTGTGGTCGCACACGTGTATATGAATACTTATATACATATATATTTATATTACATATAAAATATACACATATATACAAGATATGTGTGTGGATAATATCTTTATAGCTTTTGATCTGCCTGTTTCCATTTCCGAGGCCCTCACCACCAGAAACGCCGAGCACAGAGTGGCATTTTGGCGCGAGGATTTGCCCCTTTAACAATTTCCACGGGCCCCTGGCACCTCACGAGTCCTTTCAACATCGACCCGGCAAGCGAGATCGAGGGGAGAGCTTTTCTCCTACGTACATAAACAATTGGTGGCGAGGTCGGATATGTTGATCTCCATCTCTCTCTCTTTACTACTTTCCTTTTCTCCATGATTCCAGCTATTCATTTCTTCGTCTATCATCGGGCAGGGGTCTCTAAGCGCACGGGTTCCAATCTCGGTAGGGAAAAGGGCGGGGGGAAGGGGAGGAAGGGAGGAAGGGAGATGCCAAAGAATGCGAAAAATGTATACGTGAGAGTGCACTCCCTAGTAGGCAGTTAAACGTGTGTTTGGCCTGGTTTATGAACTATTCCTTCCGCCTTTCGATGCACACACACACACACACACATACACACACACACACACACACACACACACACACACACACCACACACATATATAACCACGTAAAAGGGCCCTTTGTCCACAGATACAACCTAGAACGTCTGAGTGTCGGCCTCAAGCCAGTTGAACCCTTTGAGGACGGCGCGCTCCTGTGTGGGAAAGGGCTATTTCCCCCACCTCACCGCGGGCAATGGCTTTGAATGGGGAAAACAGCAAGACAAAAATCTCATGCAGGTGTGGGGTGAGATGCACAGGCCAGTGAGGTTGCATTAGGTCTGACGTGAAGTACACTCCGTCAGTCTTTAATAAAATAAAAACTGGCAACTCACCGGACTACTCCGATACACCAATTTTCTTTTTAGAAAAGATAATGAAAGGCAGAAAAGAAAAAAAAGAAAAAAGTTCAAAGAATATTGTATATTTCAAAAAGACTGAGCATGTGTAAACGTAATATGTCAACGTATTTTAAAAAGAAGAATCGGCGTGTTCTACAGTCTGGAAGAGTGCCAGTCTATCTCTCTCCTAAGACTGGAAATACCATCATTAAGAAGCAAGAGACCGATCTATGCCATTCACAGGTTAACTAATAAGGCATTTTAATAGTTTGCTTTACCTTTTAATAGATTTGCTTTATAAAATACCCTGAGCAGTTTTATTTGAGGGGCGGTGAGGTAATAGCCTCTCTTCTGTTTGGGTGCCCTCCCCTTCCCGGCCACAAGTTTTTTTTCCCCTAAATTACATCTTTGGAGCTCTGGTTGTGGCTAAAAAAAAAAAAAAAAAAAAAAAAAAAAAAAAAAAAAAAAAAAAAAAAAAAAAAAAAAAATTTATATTTTAATATAAAATATATATATATATATATATATAAAACATATATATATATTTGGGGGGGGCTCATTTTTTTCCCAAAGCTGACTGGTTCATTTGGGTTCGCCCACCTTGACACCCTCCCCTCAAAAATAAAAAAAAAAATAAAACATGAAAAAATAAAGTTTAAAAGTTTAAAATGACCCCCCTTGATCAGTATCTTTTCTCTGCTTTGAAGATTTCCCTTTTTATTCATGAGAGATTTTGGCGTCCGGGCGAGAAAAAAACAAAGAGGAAGAGAAAATACTAAAATTCCAAAACTCATTTTCTTTCGGGATTTTATGGGAAAAGATACGAGCGAGGGAACTCAAAATTTTTCGAATCTTGAGCTGGGGCGAGCTCACGTGCTCTCCATCGATGGAAAATGTTTGATAGTGTGAGTATTGGGGCAGATATGAAATATATACATCACACACACACAAAACACACACACACAAACACACACACACACACACACACACACACAAAACACACACACACAAAACAACATATATAATAATATATGAATATTTTTATTTTATATATATAATATAATATATTTTTATATATTTATCCCACACAACACACACACACCACCACACCACACCACACACCACACCCAAAAACAAAAAACACACACCCCAAACCACACAATCTTTTATATATATATTTTATATTTTAATTTTATATATATATATATTATATATATATATTATACACACACACACAACAATAATACATATTTTATATATATATATAAATTATATTATAATATATATATATATATATATTATTACCCTATATAAATAAATATATAAAAATTTATATATTTTAATATTTTTATATATATATATATAATATATATGTATATTTTATATATGATTTATATATATACATAAAATAACAAAATAATAAAAATTTAAATTTATATATATAATAGTTTTACCCATACATGCATCCCATACTTAGTAGCCCTGTATACATATATAAGGGATAATATAAAAGGGTAATTTTTTTACATACAAAATTTATATATATATTTAATATATATAATAGTTTATTTATTTTATATAAAATAAAATTATATATATATAAAATTTTTATATATACAATAAACTTTAAGATATATTTTAATATTTTTAAAAAAAATAAAATATATATATAATATTTTAATAAAAATAATAACCCATATATATCCATATTTTATATATATAAATATATATATATATATATATTATACATATTAAAATTATGTATATGTTAAAATTTTACATTATGTATATGTAGTATATAGTATTATAAAAATTTCACACCCCACACCACACCAACACAAACACACACACACCACACACACACACCCCCACACACCACAAAACCACACCACACCCCACACACACCACGCATATATAGGTATAATTTTATATATATATATATTATATTATATATATATTATATATACAATATATAATCCATATTTTACAATATAATATTTTATAATTATATATATATATATATATTAATATATATCATATTATCTATATTTCATATAAAAATATTCATTATTTATATATATATATAAAAATTTTCATACGAAAATATTATTTAATTGTATAATATATATTTTTACATAATATATATATATATATTATATATATATATATATATATATTTTTAAAAATATATATATTATTTAAGATATAAATAAAAATAAAAACCAATAAAATAATTTTATATATTATAAAATTATAAATTTATATAATATATATATATATATATAAAAATTATTAAAATTTTATAAAACCACAATTTACAATTATGGGATATATAAAACACATATATGTATACAAATATAATAAAAAACATAAAATATAATTTTGGCATCTAAATTTTTAAAATAAACACACAAATTAATATATATTTATTTTTATATATATATATATATTTTAATATATATTATATTTTAAAATATAAAATAATATATATATAAAACCACAATAAATAATATATACATATACAGGGCGGTATATTGTTTATATATTAATATATGAACATATAAAAAATACACCCACACACGCGCAAAATGTACATTTTTATATTTTTTTTTGGTTATATGTAATAAAATAATGTATATGAAATATATATAACTTTACCCACCCCACACAAACCCCACACAAAATATATATATTTTAAAATATAATATATATATAATATATATATAATATATATATGTTTTATAAAATTTAAAATGTAATAGTTATATATATTTTAAAATTATATATAAAAATATATATTATATAATATTATATTATATATATTTATAAAAACATAATAATGTATATATCACAATATTATGTATAAAAATATTTAATATAAAAACATTAAAATAAAATATATACGTGTCTAAATAATAATACACACCCCAATATTAAAATATATATAATTACATATATGTAAAATATATTTTTTTTTTATACACTATACATGCGGTATATGGTTTTATATATGTATATATATGAATATATAATGTAATTCACACCCCCAAAACACATATGTCCCTTTTGGTAATTTTTTTATGTATATATGATATGTAATAAATTGTATATTTATTTTAATATGTTTTTTTATTTATATATATATATAATATATATATATATATATATATTTATATAAAATTAAAATTTAAATATATATATTTTACAGGGGGGCCGCGGTGGCCGAATGGTTAGAGCGTGGGAAATAAAGACTGCACGACGGAAAATCTGATTTCGGGGGTTCGAGTCCCGGACCCCCCGCGTTTTTTCCCTTTTGGAAAGGAATTTCCCCCTCGTTTGGCCTCCCCTACCCTCTGGGGGGCCCAAAGCCAGTAAAGTCAGTCCCGGGGAAAATAGAGATGGTGACTCGTAAAAACACCGGCGGAGGAATGGAAAACCACCGCTCAAAATTGGGGTTTAAGAAAAAAATCGGAAGCCCATGATCGTCAAGGCCGCGGGGGCCGCGGGTTAGAGCGTTGGACTCAAGACTGCCCACGACGATATCTAAATTCGGGGGTTCGAGTCACCAAAACCCCCGCTTTTTTCCCCTTTGGGAAAGTCAAGTGTAGCCCCAAGCCCGGATAAATAGAGGGGAATGATTCCTAAAGGAAAACCCCGGCACTCTCCGGGAAAAGGGAACTGGGGAACCCCCACGTACTCACTCCAAAGAGCATCCCCAACAGGGAAAAAAAAACAATTAAGTACCCACGCTGTGACCACGGCGGCTCAGACATAAACCCTACCGTTAAAAAAAGATTAATTATAAAACTTTAATCCCAAAAAATAATATATGCAGACTCCTTTAGCTTGAGTACAAATACTTTTATAAAACATTATTTGGGGTTTTTTGCGTGCGCATTTTTGGAAACTTTTTTTTCCCTTTAATTTTAGATATTGGAATCACACGCCTTTCCCTTTTAAATTTCCCTTTTCCGCCACGGGAAAAGGGTTTCAGATCCCCTCACGAGGGGGGCCGGCTATTTAAGGCGCACCCAAAACAAGAACCCTCGCGGGTTGGGGGTTGCAAAACCCGATGGGGAAAACAGGGAAAGGGGGATGGTGGGGGATCAAGTTTAAAGTGTCGAATCGGGGAAAAAAACGGTGAAGCATCATTTGAGGTGGAGTCGAATCTCGGAGTCATAGGGGAAAAAAGGGAACGAAAGAGAATGTTTTGGAATATAGAAAATTTGAAAAAGAAAAAAAATGTAGGGGATATGCCCCCTTTACTTGTATTTCCATGGGAAATTTCCCCGGTGTGATGTTAAAAAACAACTTCTTTTAAGTGTTTTCCATAGGTACAAGATGAGGGCAGCCTCCTTTACACCCCAAAACCGGGGTGATTCTAAAAACACGTGTAAGGGAAAATACCTGCACTTTGGGTTTTGAATTTTTTGATCTTTTTCCCAACACACACACCCCGCACAAAACACACAAAACACAAACAAAAAAACACACACACACACACACCCAACCCCCACACACACACACACACACACAAAAAACCCCCATATAATGGTCTTTCTGGTGGGGGTTTTCCCTTAAAGAAAGGGCCTCACTAGTCTTTTTTCCTTTTACCTAGACGGTAAGCCCGATGCCCTGTAACCCTACGGGAAAGGCTAGATCCTGATTCCCAAATTTTAGTAACAAGATATTTCATTTTTTCCTCAGCTGCCCGCGGTGGGGGAATTTTGGAAAGGGTCACGGTGCAGGAGGACAAGGGAAAACCCCCATATGCCCCACACTTTCTTCAAACAACCTTTTTGTGGCGTCAGGGGAAATCGATTTCCGTAGATTCGAATAGGAACTTTACTGTGCTTTTGACGTCAATTTCCAAACCCCTACCCCCCATCACCTACCAAATCAAGGTTTGTTTTTTATTCTTATATACTCTCCTCTCTTCTCTCTCTCTTCTCTCTCTCTCTCTCCTCTCTCTCTCTCTCTCTTTTCGTCCCCCTCTTCTCCCCTCTCTCTCTCCTCTCTTTCTTTTCCTCTCTCTCCTCTTTTTCTCTCTCTCGACCTCCATTTCTGTTACAGGAAGATGGTTGTAAAAGCCCCCTTAATTTAAAATTCACAATACATTTCTTTGGGCCCCACCTCGCCAATGACTGTGGCTAAAACCCTCTTTTTTTTTTTTAAAAACTTTATTTATTTTAAACAAAAATATAGATTAGTCACCTACCTACACTCCCGAGGTCGGCCCCGAAGTCCGTGTTCCCCGGGTGCTTGTGTTTAAATGGTGGTTTTTTTCCCGTCCCTCGAAGGGATGTGTTTCAGGAGGGAGAACGAGAGGTTTAATCCACGCGGTGACATTACCTTCGTCCCGGCGGTTTTTTTTTCGGGGGGCTGGGTGTTTCCAGAATCGCGTAGAAAAGTTTGCCCCCTTTATAAAAACCCGAGAAATGACCATTTTTCTTTCATTTTTTTTGTCACACACAGTAACCCAAAAAATTTTCCCATAAACATTTTTTATAAAGTTTGCAGCTTTATCAAAAAAGAGTTATAATATATAAACATTAAACGATTTTTTGACTTAATGTACGTATGCATTTATGTATGTTATTTATTAAATTTATATAAAAAACCAGAAAATGTGATCTGAAGGCTAAATAGTTTGAAAGGGGATAATTTCTTTCATTTAGAACGAAAAATGGCCCTATGCCCCTTTGGGGCTTATTTTTAAAATGAATTAAAGAGATGCAAGACAACAGCCAAATTTGTTTTAGTTCCGGAAAAAAATTTAAAGAGTTGGAAATTTAAAAGGGTTTTCAGAAAACTAAAATTTTTGGGGGAGTAAATTTGAATATTATGTACCTTTTTTTTTGCGTGTTTTGTGTGTATTATATAAAATCTTTTATCTATAATATATATATATAAAATATAAATATAATATATATATATATATATAAAATAATATTATGTAAAATATATAATATAAATTAAAAATATATATATAATATTATGTATGTATATATTTGTATGTTTATTTATATTTGTAAAATAAAACAAAATATAAAAATATTACATATTATTTATATACATATTTATAGAAAATATATATTATATTTTTAAAAATATTATATATAATAAAATTTGAGTGTGGGTTGTGTGATATAAATGTATACAGACACACACCCCCACACCCACGCGCAAAACGCCCCACCCCCACGCGCACACCCCCACACGCGTACACGCACACATGCACCACGCACAAACCCCCACGCACACGCACACCACACACACACACACACACACACACACCAAAAAACAAAACACACCCACACACACACGCACACGCACGCCGCACACGCCCCCACACGCACAGGAAACGCCACGCACGCACACCACACAACACCACACACAAACACACACACACACACCCCACCCCAACACACCCCACCACACCCACACACACACGCACACAACCCCACAAATTTTATATATTTATAAAATATATATAAAAATATTTTATTATATAAATTTTAAAATATATAGGGAAAATATAGGGATGTTTTTGGGATATTATAGTATGTTTATTATAAATTATATATATGTATATAACATATATTCATATATATGGATATATTTTTTACATACACACACACACACACACAAACACACCATAAAATATATATATATATAATTTTATATATATTAAATATATATATAAAATTTTACAAATATATATACAAACTATATATTCTATGTTTATATTTTATATATATATAATTATATATATATATATATATATAAAATTTATATAATTTTATATATGTATATATATATATATATTATTTTATTAATTAAAAATATATATTATATATATATATATATAATGAGTGGGGTGTGATATAAAAAGGATACAGACACACACACACACAAAAACACACGCACACACAAACAAAGCACACGCACACCACACCAACGCCACGCACACGCACACGCACACGCACAAAGCAGCACGCACGCCCCGGGAAAAGCATGCACGCACGCACACACACACACACACGCCGCACACACACCCCACAACACACACACACACACACACCCCCCACACACAACACACACCCAAAAAGATTAAAATTTCATATATAATATATATAATAATATATATATATAAAATAGATTATTATTTTTTATTAATTATTTTTATTATTATTATTCACACCACACACGCACACACACAAACACACACCCACACACACAATATATATATATAAAATTTATATAAAAAATATATAAAATAAATATAAGAATTTTTATTATTATTTTTATTTTTTTTAAATTTACACCCCAACACGCAAAACACACACACACACCACACACACACAAATATATATAATATTATATATATATATATATATAATATTATATATATATTTTTATTATTATTCACACACACACCAAAGATACCACACACACACACACACACCCCAAACCCCCCCCACACAAAACACAAAACACACACCCCACACACACACACAAAACCCACACACCACACACAAAACACACAACCCCACACACCCACACACCCACGCACACACACACACAACCCAAAATATATAATATATATATATTTTAAATATATGTTATATATATATGTAAAGTTTATGTATATATATATTTTGTTTATGTATATATATGTATATATATTATATATACAAAATATATAATATAATATATATTTATATACATACACCCCCACACACCACCCCCCCCAAAACCACACCACACCAAAACACATATATATATATATATATAAAATATATATATATATATTATATATATATTTTACATTATATACAACATATTTTATTATATAATATATATATATATATATAAAATATATTATAAATATATTATTTGCAATGTTTTATATATATTTTAAAAATATTATATATATATATAATATATATATAATAAATATTAATATAATATATAATTAGATATATATAAAATAATATATAATATTTTATATATATGAGTGTGTGGTTTTTTGGGGATATAAAAAGATCAACCCCCCACCCCACCCAAAAACACACACACACAACACGCGGGACACGCACACACACCACCGCACACGCACGCAAAAGCACGCACGCACGCAAAGCAGCACGCACGCACACACCCACACCACACAAAACACACACACACAAAACCCACCACCCACACACCACACACAAAACCCCAAAACACCACACCACCAAATATAATATATATATATATAGAATATAATATATATATATATATATAAATTATTATTATTATTAATTTTTTATTTTTATTATTATTATTCACACACAAAACACGACACAAAACACGCACACACACACAAAACACCCCAAATATATATATAATAAAAATATAATATATATAATATATATAATATAATATTTATAATAATTAAAATGTTGGATAAATTTTTATTTTTATTAATATTATTTTTTATTCACACCCAAACACGCACCCACCACAAAAACACACACAAAAACACAAAATATAATATTTTATATATTTTATATTAAAATATATTTATATATTATAAATAATTTTATATATATAATATAAAATTTTTATTTTTATTATTCACACACACACCGCACACACACACCCCACCCCACCACCCCACAACACACAACACCCCACACACACACAATTTGTATAAAATATATATATATATATATTAATTTTAATATATATATATATATTAATTTTATTATAACACACATAAAAACTTTTTTACACACTCACACACACACAAAAACACCCCAAAACACACCACAAAACACACAAACACACCACACATTTTCACACACACACACACACCCCACACACACACACACAAAACACAACACCCCAACCCCAACATTTTATATATATATATATTTTAATTATATTAAAATATATAAATAATAATTTTTATATGTAATTTTTTTTTTCCTTTCACACAAAACACACAACACACCCCATACACCACCACACACACACAACCACATAAAACCTCCCCCCACACACACACAACCACACACACACACACACATTAAAATATTTTAATATACATTACACATATGCCCCTACCAATATAATTTTTAAAAAATATATCTGGTATATACATGTGTTAAGTCCCCTCTAAAACAAAAGGTGTGCGTTTTAATTTTAAAAACACACTGTATTTGTAAAGAAAATTGTCTTAAAGAAATTACCCCTACAAAAAACAGTTTTCTTTAACCCCCCCCCCCCCCCACGTCCAATGCGCCATAAAAAAGTGGCAAAGAGGGAAAATAATTTTTAATTTTTCTTTCCCCTTTTCCTCCCCTTTCCCCCTAGTTTTTTTCCCAAAATTTAACGTGTGGGCGCTTCCTTTTTTCTTGAGATTTGCGAAGTTCTGGCTTTTGCCCGGGCCCTTTTACTTAGGCCCCGGGCCCTTTTGTGGACGCCCATTTAAAAGGTTATTGTTTATGTTTTTCCTGA
>NW_023665142.1:0-13134 GCF_015228065.2 Penaeus monodon | reverse complement strand
ATATATATAGAAAAAGAAAAAGAAAAAAGAAAATAGATATATAAAATTTTTGATAGAAAAAAAAAGGGAAAATGGCCCCGCTTTGATTGGTTTAACCCCGGAGGACCGGAGTGACCTAGGTTGGGTTTCCTGGTAAATAGATATATGTGTGTGTGTGTTGTGTGTGTGTGGTCGTGTGTGTGTGCGTGTCGTTGGTGTGTGTTTTTGTGTGTGTGTGTGGAATCATTTTAATAACAGTAGGCTCATTTTTGAGCAGCGTGGCCTTCACCTCCCCCGCCATAAAATTGATCTTGCGCTTTTCTTTCCACTTGTACACATCAGCCCACAAAAATTTTTGATATTGGCTCGTTTTGTCTTCTTTTTCCCTCTTCCCTTTTTCCTATACATCCCTGTCAGAAGTTTTTCTCAATATTTTGTGTCAAAAAACCCCGGTTTTACAATTATTTTTTCTCAGCACTTCATCATTTGTTTTTTTTCTGCCCAGTAAACATAGTAGTGTTTATAACACCACAGTTAAAATTTTGACATTTTTCGTCTATCTTCCAGCACCAACACTCAGCCCCTAGATGAAATTGGGGAAAACAATGATTTTAAATAACCTCAGCTTTGTCCAAAAGGTAATGTTTGGGTTTCCAGATGTTTTTGAGACCAACTGTGTTTTTTTGGCAATAGCAATTCTTTTTTTTTTCCCGGTGAATCATCATATGGTTAGAAAAAAAACAGCTCCAGAAAGTGAACTCTTTCACATTTTCCAAAACCACCATTGATTGTAACATGTTATCATCGTTCATTCCCGGTTATCTTTAAATCTTAATATCTTGTTTTTGGGCTTTAAAGAAAAAAACCCACCCTTTTTCGCTTGTTTGGGCTAACTTTTTTATTATTTGTTGTATCAATGATACTGCTGGAAATTTAAAAACATTCATCGGGTACTTGATTTTTATTTTTTATGTCCCCCATTACAGTTCCTTCAAAATTTTTACAGCACCTCTATAATGCTTCAATTATTTAGTGGAAAAACAATACAAATACTTAAAACTCCTTTTTCACTAGTGACTACTCAGGGTGTTTCATTTTTACAGATGAGGAGGGGGGAGTGCATCGGAGGTTGCTGGGAGTTCTGGGTTCACAGTTAAATACGGACCTAGTTGCTCTGTGGGAGATCTTTAAACGTGAAACACTTGATACAGCACAGGAGACCATTGGCGAATGCCTGAGGGCAAGGCAGAATTTCATCTCACGGGGGAAGGAAATCAATTGAACTAATAAGAATTATGACTGGTTGGGACGTGACAATAGACTCTAGTGACCAGTCAATTAGAGCAAACAATAACTGTAAAAATTATTCGTGAAACAATAGAAGCTGGCCCCAAGGGAAGTCAGTTTAAAATCCATCATGGCTATTATATATATATATATATATACATATATATAATATATATATATACTATATATATATATATATATATATATAATATATATATACACATATATATATATACACACACATACATACATACATAATACATATGGGGGGCTAACACAATGGGGGTGCATGGCAGCATCCACCCTTTCTTCCAGCCAAGTAGATCCGTCATGATGAGTCTCCAGGTAGGCCCTCAGCCTATCTCTAACTCCTTGTGACAGGACGGGTTAGAATGCTCATGCCATGACTCCATTGGTCATCCTATGGGCCTCCTCACCACTGCAAGCATGTATAGGCTGAATGGGTTCCCCTAACAGGCCCCTAAAATCCTGGATCTTGGTCTTAGTCCACAAGACCTAGGCCCAAGGGCTTTGCCTCATTACTAATCATCAAGAGCCACCACCAGATCCAGAGACTCAGAAGGTTGTGTGCGAAAACTTTCCCTGAAATACTGGAATGTGATACCACGGTAGTTGCTACAGTCCCATCGATCCCCTTTCCCATCCCAGAGAGGGATGACCATGCTCCTTAACAGATCAGGGGGAATGGAACCTGCCAGATGGCAATCAAGACTGTATGCAAGTCCTCTGCCATAGGTTCACCCCCAGCCATTAACAGTTCAGCAGGGATATCACACATGCCTGCAATTTAGAGATTGCTCCCTAACTAAGGGAGGAGGTTCCTCACTGATGGATGGGTCGGCACAGGTATGGCAATAAACACTTGCATTCAAACTAACTGGAGGGTCTACCCGGTACAGTTGCTCAAAATACTCAACCCAACGTTTATGAATCCCAACATTATCTGATATGATCTGTCCATCCACAGAGCAGACTGCGGTCATCTGTGAGGAGGGCTTAGATGTAGACTTAGGCAGGATGAAGGTCATTTACTAAGAAATGGCTTTCAACTTCCTCAGCAAGTCTGATGAACTGTTTCTTATCCCTTCTCAGCAGTGCTCTGTACACCAAGTCCTGATTACCATTCAGCTGTGCCATTTGATATGCTTCTGTGGCCTCCATTGTATCTAATGAGATGAAATTCTGCCTTGCCCTCAGGCATTCGCCAATGGTCTCCTGTGCTGTATCAAGTGTTTCACGTTTAAAGATCTCCCACAGAGCAACTAGGTCGGTCAGATATCAACTTCTGGAACCAGTCAGAGACTACCATGGCAAACCTCCGGATGCACTCCCCCTCCCTCAGTCTGTCAAAATGAAACACCCTAGAGTAGTCACTGGAGTGACAAGGAGTTTTGAAGTATATATGTATGTGTGTGTATACCACTAATATATATTCTGAAGCAATTATGAGAGGTACTGTAAAGAATTTTGAAGGAACTGTACATGTTGGACGATACAAAATATCAAACTCTAAGATACGCCGATGAGATAGTTTTAATTGCCAGCAGTATCATTGAACTACAACAAATACTAGATAAGTTAGACAAGCAAGCAAAAAGGCTGGTTTATTCTTAATGCCAAGAAAACTAAGATCTGTGATGATCTGCGATGCTTTCAGGCATTCACTAAAGGATTCTTGTGTTGTATGTATGTATGTATAATGTATATATGTAATGAACGATGATGAACATGTTATAATCAATGGAGTGGTTGTGGAAAATGTAAGAGTTCACTTATCTTGGAGCTGTTTTTACTAACACATATGATGATTCACCGGAAATAAAAAGAAGAATTGCTATGCCAAAAACACCACAGTTGGTCTCAATAACATCTGGAAAGACGAAGCATTACCTTATGGACAAAGCTGAGGTTATTAAACTCATTAGTTTTCCCAATTGCATCATATGGTTCTGAGTGTTGGGTGCTGAAGAAGATAGACAAGAAAAATGTCAATAGTTTTGAACTGTGGTGTTACAAATGAATACTACGTATTAACCCATAATTGACGGGTAGCATTCATAGAGGCCAGGGCCTCGCTGTCAGGGGCTTATATCGTCACCCTAGCATGCGCGACCACTCATGCCAAATACCAGCATCCCATGCCGTTTCTTCGTAATACTACGAAGATATGTTGTACTTTCAATTTTCATTATTTTTACAGTCTCTACTTGCCAAACTTCCTGATAAATCGAGATGAAGGGTATTTTTGTTGTTATATAGACTCCATAGTTGATCATTATTCGGTCTATAGTCCGAATAAAATAAGCAGTGTGCGGCATCATGGAGTTGAAATTGTCGGTTTGTTGCATTTTTTTTGTTTGTTACATGGTCAAAATGAGAAAGTGTTAAAACGACTTAATCACACTTTCACTGGCAAAAAAAAATCTTTTGCCGTGATTGTAACAAAAAAAAAACTCATGGCATGTCCATGCATGCTCTATGGCATGTGCATACGTGCCCCCGGCAGATGGTCCCGCCATACCATGGCATGTGCATACATGCCACCCGTCAGCAATGGGTTAACTGGACAGAAAAGAAAACAAATGATGAAGTGCTGAGAAAAAAAAAATTGTAAAAGACCGGCTGTTTGACACAAAGTACTGAGAAAAACTTGCTGACAGGGATGGTGATAGGAAACAGAGGAAGAGGCAAACAAAGACAAGATGAGCAACAGAATCAAAGATATTTGTGGGCTGATGATGATACAAGTGGAAAGAAAAGCGCAAGATCGATTTGAGTGGCGAAGGATGGGGGAGAAGTCCACGGCTGCTAAACACGAGCCTAACTTTATAATGATGATTACACACACACAACACACACACCACACACCAACCCCAAACAATCTAATCTATCTATCTATATATTATATATCAATATTTATATTATAAAATCTAATCTATTTTAAATTTAATCAATCTATATAATTATATATGTATGCATGTGTATATGTAAAAATATGTACTCACCTATATAAAATATAATATATATATATATATATATAATATATAATATATAAAATATATATATATATATATAAAATTTTATTATATACATATTAACATTATATACATATATATACTTAATTTATTAATAATATTATATATATATATATATATATATATATATAATATATATATATTAATTTATGTATATATATAGTTTTATATATGTTTATGTATGTATGTATATATGATGTATGTTATGTATTTTGATTGTATTTTGTATATGTATGATGTTATGATGTATGTATATTATATCGTGTGTGTTTTGTGTGGTGTGGGGTGTGGTGTTGGTGTGTGTGTGTGTGTGTGTTGTGTGGTTGTGGGGTGTGGGTTTTGGTGGGGGTGTTGTGTGTGCGTTGCGTGTGCGTGTGCGTGTCGTGGCGTGTGGGTGTGTGATGATGATGTTTCGCGGTTTTCGGGCATTACTAAAGGACTCTGTTTTTAATGATGTATGTATATATGTATAATGAAAATAATATACCCCTATTATAGATATATACACATTTTTTTTTTATTTTTTATATATATACACAATTTTTTTATATTTTATTATATATATAAAATTATATTTATATTATATTAATAACACCCACACCTAATAATATTATATATATATATATATTATATATATATATAAATATATATATATATATGTATTATTTTAAAACATGCGAACACACACACACACAAAATATATAATATATATATTATAATGCTTTGTATATATAAATAAATAAATAATATATTTTGGGGGTGGTATATATATTTCCCCCAACCACACACATACAAAATGACACAAACACATGCACACACACACACACACATGCGGCACAACACACCATACACATGCACACACACAAACACACACACACACACCCCCCAAAATGGACACACTCACACAACCATACACACACACATAATAACAACACATGCACAACACACACAACACAGCACACACGCAGCCCATAACATGCAAGAAAAGGGACCCTCCACACCCACAACACACACACACACACACACACACACCACACACACCACACACACACACACACAAAATGCAAAAAACACACGTGAACACAAACACTAAAAACCATGAAAATAAGGTACACATAGCACAACATACACATCCCACACATACACTTTAAACAATACACATGAAAACCCACACAAATAAAACACACACACCACAACCACACACACAATGCATACGGGCAGAACACACCCCACCCACACACTACACACACCCACACACCACACAAGCCACCACACAGACAACACAGCCACACACACACACACACACACACACACACAACACACACACAGCACAACACGAAACCACACACCCCCACACAGAACCCAAAAGACACACAAAACAGACACCCCACACACACAGACACACACACCACAACACCACACAAACCACACACACATCCCACAACACACATGCACACACACATATGCACAAAAACCCCAACATGCAATACACACACAGCACACACACACATGCAACAACAAAAACACATGCAACAGAAAAAAAACACATGCACACACACACAAAAAATTTTACACACACACAACACACCACATGCACACCACATAGCACTACACACACACAAAAACACATGCACCACACACACACCACACACAAAACCACACATACACATGTACACACACTGCACATGCACCCAACCAAACACACATGCAGCACACAAAACAACATGCAGCACACAAACACACATGCACACACACAAAACAACATGCTACACACAAATGCTCAAAAAAACACAATGATGCACACAAACATGTACACAAATGCATACACACACATACATCAAACAATACATGTGCACACACACACACACCACACAAACACACAACACACAACACCCCCAAAAACACACACACACAAAATATGCACACACACATGCGCACACAAAAATATGAACTACCAGATACACCCATACACCATCACAAATAGCACACACACACACACACAACAAAAGTAAAACATCACACATGCACACACACTATGCAGACAGACACAAATGCCACACACACCCCCAAACACACACACACACACACACACACACACACACCACACACACACACACACACACACACACATACAAACACAAAAAACGGTATTTTAATATTAAAATTTTAATATATATATGAAAATATATATAATTTATATATAATAATATATTATATATTATATATATATTTATATACACAGAACAGCAGACACAACATACACACACACGTACACAAACACATACATACATGCACACACATCCCTCAAATCTGAAAAAGTATATACCATGGAGTGCCTGAAAATGTAGTTTTACATTCCCTTAAGTATCGTTATTATTAGTGTGCAAAGGAAATGCTATAAAGAAAAGTGTCTAAGAATGTTACGTTCTACAGATGGCAATGTCAGACTCTTCAGTTTCAGTGTTAGATGTTGTTTCCAAGAATACTTATTATGATGTATAGTTTGCATTTAAAATGGTTTAAAGTTGATGCTAGTTAACATTAGCTATAGTACTAACTTGATAGGTGGGGAAAGTATGAAGTATCATGGGTAATTGGTAACACCATCCTTCAGTGTGGTGGAGATTGGTAGGGAAATGATAAAAAATAAAGACAGTGGTCATTTTTGTTACCCCCCTGTGCATAGAGAGAGTAATGCACAACACTCGGTGGGGAGGTGTACTTAGTGAAATAATTTAATTAATTTCTATGATAAAATTACATTGCAATCATGTAGTTATAGAATTCATTTGAATCAACATCTAGCAACATGTTTCCGTATTTTTGGGGGGGTTTTGCTTATAATTTTGTAAATACTTGTAGAACTTTCTACATTTATGTTACATTTTGTAGAGTACAAAGTACACTATTTTAGGTACTGATTGAATTTTAAGTTTTTGTATATTTTTAAAACAAAATTGAAAGACTTTATTTTCTTTAAAATTCAAACTCAAATATTGAAACTAATAAAAAGAATTTAAAAAAAAAAAAAAAAATCATAGATAATACTTCTATATACTAAATGAAGGATGTCACTGAATTTTTTTCATCCTTCATTTAGTATCTAGAAGTTTAGTATCGGGCACTCTTACATGCAAGAGTGCCCGATGCCAAGTTTGTCTGATGCTCTCTCCTGCTGTGAATATGTGGAGCGTTCTTTAGACAATATAGTGACTGATTTGGTACTGTGATTACCAGAGAGTTAGAGAATTTCACACTATGCATGAGTGACAAGAACTCCTGGAAAAATAGTCAAAGATATCCATACGATACTGTAAACAGAGCCACAGCCTTATAGGATGCAGACCAACTCTAGGAAACAGCCTCTGGGCTAGTATAATGGTCTCTCATCAAGGGGCGGCGGTTCGCGCCCCGCCCAGGCGCAAGAAGTTGCAACTGTCGCCTGGAGGTTAGTGCTGTGGCTGGGCACCACAGCGGGTAAGGACTAGGTTCAGCTGAGTCAGCACCAGCTGACGCACATGAACCAGTCGGCATTGGTCGACACATGCCGGGCTCCCATCATGGGCATTAGCCCAGGCGAGGCTAAGCTTTGCATATCGGACTTATCCTTATATCTAGGAAACTGACAAAAATTATGCAGCATTTAAACATTTTGTCACTTTCACAAATATGAGATTTAGGGCCGTTCGTACTGTCTTATCTATTAGTCTTGACAACTAGTACTGCTATATTTGGATGGAAGACATCGGTAGGTGTTCTCCGACACTAAATTCGATGGATTTTCAAGATGCAGACCTATTCTAGGAAACTTCTAACACCATACTTTCACCGAGATAGCTTTCCTCATATGTGCAATTCAATCCAGAAAAGTAGTTTGAAAACTGTATAAATTATGTCCATTTTCAAAAAACTTGTATAGTCTACAAGTTTACTTTATCAAAGAAAATAATATCTATCTGCTTACCATTTATTATTTCCCTTATTTTATAACGAAATATTAAACACTGGCAATATGTGCGCGCACTTACTTTCGACATCTTTGCAGAAAGAATTAATACAGAGTCCGAAATAAGATCAAATACAACAGATGAGCTCTTTTGTTTTTACGCCGTCCTCGAGGTTAGTCTCACTACGACCCCCCCCCCCCCACCCCAAACATCAGCCCAATAGTGTTAATTCACAGAAGAGCTATTTTTATTGTCAACAATATATCAGTTGGCAATAATGTAAGAAAATTAAGTGCATTCGTAAAAAACACTACGTAAATAGCCTAATATATCGTTGGAAATACGTGATATTTAGAGGCCTATTTCCGCCGTCAAAAACTGTTGTGCTATACTTTCCTATGACTCCGCCCCTATTTACGGGGCGGAGTCATATATACACCTCACTGATGAGCGTGCGGATGCTGCTTTGAAAATGAAAGACAATGGGACGCTCAAATTTGATACTGAAACTGTATGAAGTATTATTCAGAACTATGAGGATGCTAATGAGGATATTATTGCACCTAGTACTAGATTAAATGTATTTTGCGTCTGTGTGCATATATATAAAATATATAGTTTTATATATACATATATATATGTATATAAAATTTTATATATATATATATATATATATATTTTATATATATATATTTTTTATTTATTAATGTACATATGCATGTTTTCTTTTCAATTTCCATTTATTATGGGGAAATTGCAATGTGATATAATATGATTTTCTATATCTATGACCGTAATGTGATCCTAAATAAGAAATATCTCTCAATACTTAGGCAAAACAGGAAAACATGTGAAAATTTCACTAGATCGACATGCTCTAGAAAAAATATTCGTCTTGATAATTTTACACTGGTATCGTAATGAAAATCCTTTCATATTAATAAGGCCAGACCAAAAAGAGCGAAACTCGGGGTTTATCTTTCGTATGCCTATGCTTTTGATTAATATATTTCAATATCATGCACAGGTAACAATAGTCATTATTGTTTTATTATATCATTATACTTTAGCCTTGGACATATTCGGCGTCCAAGAGTGTTCCATGACGAAAGAGATACGGGAAATATCTCAGACAAGTCATGTTTTGTTTATAGAATGTTTTTGAATGGTCAAAAGAGTTTTCGGAAAATTATATTATGTTTACATAATCATTTTACTCTTTTTGTACGTATAATTAAATATGAAGGCATAAACCCATGTACCCTTTTAAATGTAATTAATACCAATTAACAAAATGTAACACATTCAAAATATTTAATGGAGTGTGGCGTCTGAAACCGATGTCGATAGACGAAGGAAATAGTATGATGGGAGGCGCTATGACCCGCGCATTTCAACTGATTTCGGTAGTCTAAATAATTTTAGTTGTAATTTTAAGATGTTTATAACGAAGAAACTTGTATACACTTTTATTTCTTTTTAATATCAGTAAAAAGTGGTTGATAATTTAATAGAATTCAAAAATAAAATCAGATTCGTCAATTAATTAAGCGGCCCATACACGACAATTATATTGCAAAGTTGGTTGCACAATATAATTGACAATTTAAAAGTTGCCCACTACAGGTCAATATAATTGACACTTTAATTACGCAAACCCAGGCTCAGTTGGTCTTGCAATCCGCTGAGAAAGGATGGAAGATTTTGACCCAGCAATCGCCGTGGCCCGATTGCTGGGTGGGAAAAACGTGCAAAATGGTCAAAAGAATGGTTTCTGCAGCGTTCACCGTTTGGACACACCAAATCACTACGTGAACTGAGCCATATGAGCCAAGTGATCTTAAAGACTTATATATACACCTGGTCCGCCCTGCGCCAGATTTTCCGACTCCTGCACTTTTTTCAATTCTTTGCGATAGTTATTCCATTTTTGTTACACCTTCTTTGTGTAGTTTGGGTACTTTTCCTGGATTTTTTTCAACCAACACAGCGTAAGCTGCATCTTTCTTTTGTCTGTTGCTGTATTCATCACTTTTTACTTTCCATAGGGCTGGTAAAACTTTTATAAACTTCGATGCACTCCAATTGGAATGTCTGTCTTCTGTGTCGGGACATGTTGACGGTACCAATCTAAAAGACAAATGATTTGTTGCACAATTTAATTGACGGTCACCACAGACGGTCAATTAATTGTGCAAATAAATAAAACTGGCGCAATAAATTAAAGCAGAAATTGATCACTCAATATAAATGTGAGTCATCAATATCGCCCAAAACACGATCAATTTAATTGTCAATTCAGAGTATTGACAATGAAATTGTGCAATATAATTGATCGGTATGGGCCGCTTGAATAGGGTTGGAGTCGAGCCTTTGGCAATAGTGTAGGAACATTGGCAAGTTTCTGTTGCGGGCCGGCCCGGGGAAGTGTCGCGAATGAAATCTGCGGCAGTTTCTAGTGTCGGAAGACCGTTTTTTTTCAGGGGAAAAAAAGGCCTTAGGGCCGCCTTACTCTGCTTTTGTGTAGGAGCTTTTGTATAGCAAGTGCAAACAGTATGTTGGTAATAATTTTTTCTTTTTTTATATTTAACAAAGTCAGAACCCGAAAGTCTACTTTCATTATTTGGGCATATATTATTTTTATATATAATTATATATATAATATATATATATATATATTATATATATGGGGCGGGGGGCCCGAAGGGTTTAGAGCTCGGACTCAAGACTGTCACGCGGCAATTGGTTCGGGGGTTCGACACGGCCGGCGCATTTTTCCCCTTGGTCAAGGAACTTCCCCTCGATTGCCCCCTACCCCTTGGTAGAAAGCCCCCCCAAGTAAAGTCCGGGTAAATAGAGATGGGACAAAAAAAAAAAAAAAAAAAAACAAAACCCGGGGGGAAAGGAAATGGCAACCCACCCCTTAAATTCCCAAAAAAAATCAGGGAACCCAAATGATTCAAGGCCGCGGGGGCAAGGTTAGAGGTGAACTCAACATGTACGAGGGGCAACTGGTTCGGGGGTTTCGAGTCCCGGCCGGGCGTTTTTCCCCTTTGGGGCAATGAATTTCCCCTCGATTGCCTACAGCCAGGGGGCCCAAAGCAGCCCACAGTGCTGGTCCCAAGCCCGGATAAAATAGAGAAAATGATTACCAAAAAGGGGTACCACGGCATCTCCGGGAAAGGGAACTGGGGACCCTACAGTACTCACTCCAAGAGCATCAAACATGAAAACTCAATTTAATATCATGTGTGACCACGGCGGCTCAGACATGAACCCCCCGTTAAAAGAAGAACATATGCATATATATAATTATTTTTATACATCAGAATCCAACTTTTAAAATTTTTTTAGGATTGGTATAACCCCCCTTTTTTATTTTTAACAAAAAACAATTACAAAAAAACCCCCCAAACATTTTTTCCTACATATTGGCAATATGGGGGTTATTTTTATCAAGGAATTAAATGTAAAATATTATAACCCTAAAATTTGCATCCTTCCTAAATGATGGTTTTAGAGCTGTTATTTTTACGTCTTATTTTATACATTGTAACCTATAAATTTTTTTCAAAAGAATAAACCCCTTTTACGAAGTTTTGGGGGGGAAAATCTGAATGACTGTAAACGCATCTGATTACCACTTTATTATAATAGCATATTACATTTGACGTCAGTGCTCATTTGGATACATCTCGAAGTTCTAATTATATTTCGACATTTGTGTGTTTTTGTGTGTTTTTAGTATATTATAATAATATCATCAAAAACGGGATGTATTTTTAGCAGCCCGGGCCTCTCCACCACTTTGCCCCTCAACTCAAACTTGCGCTTTTTTTTCCACTTTTACCACGACAACCCCCAAAACTTGATGTCGCCATCTTGTCTTCGGTTTTTCCCCTTTTTTTGTTTTCCCATCACCTCCCTGTAGTAAGTTTTTTCAATACTTTACTTCTCATTGATGACCCAAAAAACTTTAATTTCTCCTGTTTTAAGATGTCCAAAGCCGGTCTTTTCAATTTTTTTTTCTCAGATTTATCATTGTTTTTTTCTTTCCAGTTTAAAACGTAGACCGTCTGTAACACCACATTTCAAAAAATATTTTCTTTTCTTTCTACTACTTCGCACCCCAACATCGAACCAATGATGCAATGGAAAAAAAAGGTTCAATAACCCCAGCTTTGTCCGTAAGGTAATGCTCGGTTTCCAGAGTTATTGAGACCAATGTGGCGTTTTTGGAAAAGGTAATTCTTCTTTTTTCTCTGGTAATATCTATTATTAGTTAAAACAGTCAAAAATAAGTGAAACTCTTTAATTTTCCACAACCATCCCTTTATTTTAACAGTCCCTCATTTATGCCGGTTTTCTTTGAATCTTTATGATTTAGTTTTTTTTGGGATTAAAAACAAGCCGCCTTTTTTGCTGCCTCTAAATTATTAGTAGCTGTTGTAGTTCAGGTACTGCTGGCAAACAAAAATATATAACGGCGTACCTTAGATTTGTATTTTATATCCTCCAACATTAAGTTCCTTAAAATTCCAGAGCACCTCTCATAAATTTTTTCGAAATATGTTAAAAAGGGGGGAGAAGAAGCAACCCGTCACACTCCTTGTTTGATTCGAACCATTTGTTAACCCAAAAGGTTTTTACAGTTGCTTTTGTTGGTCATAAAAGGCTTTTATTTGGGTTTGGTGGGTGTTTGGAAAAATTCATACGTTCATTATTTAGAGGTATTGTGATCCAGTATTTTTAGCGGTGCCTCGTCTCCTGCCACCAACACAAGGCAGGCTAGGCAGCGGGGTAATACAGGGTCGTGAACACTGAACAGCTCCAAGAGGCCCCGAACACCGCGTCCCAGAACACCC
>NW_023665141.1:0-10000 GCF_015228065.2 Penaeus monodon | reverse complement strand
GATAGATATATATATATAAGATAGATATACAGATATAGGTATATATAAAACCACACATACAAACACACACACACACACACACACCACACGCAAACACATTACACACACATATGATGTAAAATATATTTAGAGATATATATAATTAATATAGAATATAGTATATACTATAATATATATACATATATATACATTATATTTCATATATATTCGCAATATGTATATACCTATCTATATATATACTTACAAATATATATATATATATATTAATATATTATATATATATACTTATATATATATATATATACATATATATATATGTGTGTGTTGTGTGTGTGTGTGGTGTGTGTGTGTGTGTTTGTGTGGGTGTGTGGTGTATATATATATATATATATATATATATGATATATATATAATATCATATATATATATTAATATATATAATCTATATATATAGATAAAATATTTTTTTTTAATATATAGCATATATAATATAGGATCCCTATAGAATATTATATATATACATGATGATATATAGATTATAATATATATAATACGATATATATAATATAATAGATAGATAGATAGATATAGATATAGATATATAAGATTGCATATGATATCTATATAAGTATATTATATATATATCTATATCTATATCTATAGCGAGATCTAATCTAATTATATCTTTTATATATAGAGATAATATATATACTATACCTATAATATATAAAATATAATTATATAATCTTATATATTACTGTATTCTATATTATATATATATATAATATGCATATATATATATAGATATGCATCATATATATAATAGATATCGATATATATATATATATATATATATATATTTTTACCTATATTAGGATAGATAGATAAAAGCATAGTATATCATCTACACCACACATATATATCTATATATATAATTATATATAATATATATATATATAGTATATCGATGAGAATGAATATAATATATATTATAATATATATATATATATACTATATATATATACTATATATATATATATAAAGAGAGAGAGAGAGAGTGGGAGAGAGAGAGAGATAAATAGATAGATAGATATGAATATATAATATATGCAAATAACCAAACTACCTAAACCTAACAGAAATCAACCCAAAAACGACCCAAAACCAAACCCCAAACTAACCAAATCTAAACCCAACACCTAACCCATCTAACCTAAAACTAACCCAAATCCTAACCCTAAACCCTAACCTAAACCGTAACTTAAGCCTAACCAACCCTAACGCCAAACCTTAACCCAAACCTAACCTAAACATAACCAAACCAACCCAAAACTAACCCAAAACTTAACGTACACCTAACCTTAACCTAACCCAAACCTAACAAAAATCTACCCAAAACAACCCAAACATAACGAAACTAAACTAAACGAACGATTACCTAACCCAAACATAACCTGAAACTAAATCAAAGCTACCCGTACCGAACCTAAAACCGAACCCTAAACCGAACACTAACCAAATAAAAAACTACCTAAACCTAACCGCAAAACCGACCAAAACCCAACACAACCTAACCTAAACCTACCCCAAAGCTAACCAAAACCTAAACCTGAAACCGAACCAAAAAACAGAACCCAAAATTACCGAACCTAACCTAAACCGATCCTAAACGAACTAAACCTAACCTAAAACCTATCTAAAACCTATCCTAAAACTAACATACACCAACCTAAAATCTATCCTAAACCTAACCTAAAAACCTATCCTAAACCTATCCAAGAAAACCTATCCTAAACCAATCCTAAACATAAACCTAAACCTAACCTTAAATAACCTAAACCTAAACCTAAAAGGGTATCTCTTGCTTTTTGCAAAAGTAACGTAACCTAAGATATAGAATATATCGATAATATATATATATATAGATATATATATATATATACAGATATATATATATATATATATGTGGTGGTGGCTTGTCCTGTGGAGTGTGTGGTGTTATGTGTGTGTGGGGGTGTGGCGTGTGTGTTCGGTAGTGTTGTGTGTGTCGTGTGTGTGAGTTTGTGTGTGTGGTTGTGTGTGTCGCTGTGATGGTGTATGTAATATATGTAGATACGGTCAATATGGCTATATATTATAGATATATAGACGATAAGAGAGATAGAGATATAGATAGATAGAAATAAAGCGGTATAATATAAATAATAAATAAAAAAAACATAAAAAGGAAAAATAAAAAATAAAAAAACATAAAAAAAGAACTATAATATAGAATAAAAGTAAAAAAAAAAAAAAAAAAAAAACAATAAAAATAATAGCAAAAAATAAAAAAAAAAAACATAATAAATATACTTGAGTATAGATATATAGATAGAGAGTATAGATGATTAGAGATATAGTATATATAAATATATATATATTACATATATAATATATATATATATATATATATATATATATATATATAATATAATCTAGATTATGATAAGATGATATATATATAGTACTAGAATAATATATAGCATAGATATATTGATAGTATATTCCTGGTTGTGAGCAATATACATATATATGTCAGCATACTTTAGATAATATATATTATGAATAGATATATATATATAGATAATATAGGATATATTATATATATATATGATATAGTAGATAGACACACACATAGACTATATAGACATATATATATATATATATATATATAGATATGTATATAGATATATATATATATATAGAATATATATAATATATAGTACACACCACACATACTATATATATGTATATATAATATATATATATATATATATATTATATATAATATATATATATATATATATTATATATATATAAATATATTATATATATGGGTGTGTGTGTGTGGTGTGTGTGTGGTTGTGTTGTGTGTTTATGTGTTGTGTGTGTGTGTGTGGTCTATTGTGTGTGTGCTGTGTGTGGGTGTGGTTCGTATGTGTGTATGTGTGTGTGTGTGTGTGTGCGTGTGTGTGTATGTGTGTGTGTGTCGTGTCGATGTCTATCTATATATATTATAATATATATATATAGATATATATTAGATTATATATATATAGATATATACACATATATACATACACACAATCACACCACAACGAAAAACACATACCCACATATATAAATATATTCTTTGTTCTTTTCAACAGTTGTAGGTTCATGTCTGAAGCCGCCGTGGTGAGAGCATTATACTGAATTGTAGTTTTCATGTTGTGATGCTTGGGAGGGAGTACATGTTAGGAGTCCCTAGTTCCTTTCCAAGGAGAGTGCCGGTTGTTACCAACTTAGGTAATCAATTCTCTCTATTTTTATTCCGGCTTGGGACCAGCAATGACATTGGGTTGGGTTGGCCCACCCATTGGATAGGTAGGGCCAATCGAGGTGAAATCCTGCCAAGAGAACAATGCGCGAGCCGAGGGACTCGAACCCTCGAACTCCGATTGCCGTGGTGCCAGTACTTGTGAGAGAGAGAGGAGAGACGGAGAGGGAGAGATGTATGTGTGTGTGTGTGTAGTGTATAATATATATGTATTAAACATATGTATTATATAAGATATAAGTTATGGTAATATATATTATATATATATATTTATATATAATATATATATAGATATATATATATATATATATATATATAATAGTAATGTATTATGTAATAAACATCAAAGGTTAGCCCAAATTTTCTTCAATCTCACTTTATCATAATGATTGTCATGATTCATAAAATTCTGGTAATATATCATTATAACCCTAATAATTGCCAGAATCATCAACATGAATGGAAAAAAAACGTCATAGTTTGGAGTCTACTCTCAAAAGGCTAATTCGCTAAGATTTGCCGCATTTCCGCACTTTTGGATTTTTTCTTTACCTTTTATTATATATGGAACAATTCCTTGTTAATATAATCAGTATTTATCATGGATTCGCATCATTATTACGTTTCATATTCATATCATCTATATCATCAGCATTATCATTCATTCTTCCAAATTATTATCATCATGTATGCTAATATATCATGATTATTGCAATTATTGCAGTATAAATATACTTTAATCTTTACTAACAACTACAATAAAATAGTAATAACAATAATAATAAAATTAAAAACGTTTTTAGAAAAATATTTATATAATTTTAATAATATCGTTATTACGGTAATATTACTGTATAATAATTATTTTTACAATTATACTACCAGAAAAATAATAATATGATAATGATAACAATAATAAATTACTAACAATTAAAACAATAGTATATTATAATTATATTATTATTATTAGTATTTATGCTATTATTACAGTTATAAGATATTTTTTGGCAATAATTATCTAATAATTAAAAAAAAAAAAAAAAAAAATTATAATAATAAATAATAATAATATAATAATATATAATAAAAATAAATAATAAAAATAATAATAATAAGGAATAATGATAATAATAATGATAATAGTAAATAATATGGAATTAATCATCAAATGGTAACCAAATCTCTTTATCCACACTTTTATCCTCAGTATTTCAGATTAATAGAATTCTGGTACTTATTTCAATTACCCTAATAATTACCAGATCATCAAATGAATGGAAAAAACGCAGTTTGGGGTCTACTCTCAAAAAGCTATATTCCAGATTTGCCGCCTTTTCGACTTTTGGGATGTTTTTTCTTTGACCTTTTTTTTTATGAATATGGATACAATTGTCTGTTATTTTCATCATTATTTCAGGGGGATTATCATCATTATTACGTTATATTATCATATTATCATCATTTATTACATCATTATTGCAATTATTATCATGCATTATTGCAATTAGACCTCATTGTTACAATAATTATCATATTATTGCAATTATTGCAGTGATAATATATCTTTTACATTATTATAATACTAACACTACAATAATAATAGTAATAACAATAATAATAACAATAGATACGTCTATAATAATTATTTATATCACTATTTAATTAATAGTGTATTACTATAAATTACTGTTATAAGAATTATTTTTAAAATTATATACCAGTAAAAATAAAAATAATGATAATAAGCAAATAATAATATAAAATTATAAAAATTAGTAGTATTATAAATAAAACCTCGATTATTACTATTATTGCTAGTATTACAGTTATAAATCTGTTTTTGGCAATAATATAATTAATAAAGTAATGAATAATAATAATAATAATAATAATAATAATAATCATAGTAATATGATAAGAATAAATAATAAATAATGATAATAATATAATAATAATGATAATAGGAATAATATCAAGAATCATCAAAATGTATCCAAAATCCTTTATTCTCACTTTATCATCATTATGGTCATGATAATAGAATTCTGGTAATTATACATATTACCCAATAATTGCCAGAAGATCAAATGAATGGAAAAAAAACGTCATTTGGGAGTATACTCTCAAAAGGCTATATTTCGAGTAGATTTTGCCGCTTTTTTTCGACTTCTAGGATTTTTTTACCTTTTGATATATATTGGATACAATTCCGTTATTATCTATCATTGTTATCATGAATATCATTCATTATTATCGTTATCATCATCATTTATCATTCTTTTCATCATCATTAATCATCATTATCATCATTATCATCATCATTATACTCATATGTGAAAATTAGCACAAGTATTGGAATTATATCATTATTATTGCAAATTGCAGTTATAAATATTTTACACTATACTAATAACAACTACATAATAATAGTAATAAACAATTATACATAACAATATAAGTTTTGATACTAATTTTTTTATTCATTATTTTAATTGATATCATTATACTGAAATTATTACTGTGTATATTATAATAATATTTTTTACAATTATACTACCAGCAAAAAATAATAATAATGATAATAAAAACAATAATAATATAAGAACAATAGTATAACAATTAATATTTATAAATTATACATATTATTATTATATATTCCTATTATTACAGTTATAATATATTTTTGGCAATAATAATAATAATTAAAAGTAATAATAATGATGATGATGATAATAATAATAAGATAATAATTAATAACAATAATACACATAATAATAATAATGATCATGATTATGTACATACAGACATACATATATATAAAGAGAATATATATATATATATATAGGATATAATATAATAATATTAGTATAGATATATATATATAGATACATATATTGTCATATATATAGATATATAATAGACAGACATTACATACATACACACACACACACACAGACAGTATATATCTAGATATCGATCTATCTATTTCTATCTATCTAGCGAGTCCATCTATTCTATCATTCTATCCGATATATATATACATTAGTATATACTTAGAGTATTATCTATATATATATATATACATATATATAGTGGATATATATATTAGTAGATATTATAAATATATTAATAATAGATATATATAATATAGAATATATATAGAAAACATATATATATACATATAAATCTAGATATATATTATAATATATTATATATACTAAGATTATATATATAATATATAGTATATATGGGTACATATATAGTATACATAATACATTTTAAACATACATATATACATATATATACATACATATATACTATATATACAGATATTGTGCAAATAAATGTATTATAGATAGATATATATATATAATAGTAAGATATTAGAATATTATATATATCGGAATAATGATATAGTAGAGATATATCTATATAGATATTTATAAGAGCGATATTAAAGATATATATGAGATGTGTGTGTGTGTGGGTTGCTGGTGTGTGTGTGTGTGTGTGTGTGTGTGTGTGTGTGGTCTGTGTATGTGTATTTATGTATAAATAAATGTGTGTATTATAATGTATATATTATATATATTTATATATATATATTATATATAAAATAATATATATATTATATATATATATATATATATATGTGTGTGTGGTGTGTTATGTGTGTGTTATATATATATATATATATATATTATATATATATATAGATATATATATAAATATATATATATATATATATGATATTATATTATATATATTATATATATATTATATATATTATAATGTTATATTTTTAATATTGTTATCATATAATCATATATAAATATATATAAAATATATATATATATATATATATATTATATATATATAAAATTTATTCATTAAAATATATATGTATATACATGTACTAATGTATAAAAATTTATATGAAATATATATTTTTATATAAAATTAATATAATATGTAAAATATATTAAAATATTATATAATATATATATAATATATATATAAAAATATTTTTATATATATAATCTAAAAATTATATATATATATATATATATATTATTATATATATATATAAATTTATGATTTTATATTATATATATATATATATATTATATTTCTTATGGTTTTATATTTTTTGTATATATTTTGTTTATAATGTAATTATGTATATTTATATAATATGTTATTTTTAGTATATATAGGTGTATTTAATTTTTTTAAAAAATATTATTATCAAATATATATATATATATATAATTTAATAAAATATTTTTTTTTATATATATATATATATATTTATATAATATATATATATTTTATATATATATTACATATATTACATATTTTATGCATATATATACATATATAAAACAGATATATACATATTATACATACATATATATTATATATATTTTTATATCTAATAATATATATATATATAAAAAAAAATATTATATATATATAAAAAAGGGGGGGTTTTTTTATATATATTTATATATATTTATATGTTTTTTATACATTTATTTATATGTATAAAAATGTTTTAATAGTTTATATGTATATTTTATATATATATATATATATGTAAATTATATTTTTACAATATTTTTTATTTATATATTGTATATGTTTTTATATGTATATTTATATATTGTGTGTGTGATATTATATATATACAAAATTATATTATAATATATTTTTTATATAATATATTATATAAAATATATATAATATATAATATAATATATATATATAAAAAAATATATTTAAAATTTTATAGTAAAATTTAATTTTATATATATGTATATTTTTAAAATTTTGAAATATTATAAAATATATATGTATATTCTTTTTTTACTATATGCATATTTTATATATATGTATATTATATATATATAAATATATATATAAAAATATGTATATATGTATGAATTCCCATATATATTTTATTTTCCCTTTAAACCAAAACCGAAACCTAACCCAAACCAAACCCTAAACCCCCCAAAACCCCCCCCAAAACCTAACCCAAACCAAAAACCCAACTAACCTAAACCTAACCTAAACCTAACCTAGCCCACCAAACCAACCTAAACTACCCACATTGTAATATAGTAATAATAATATTATATAATATAATATATATTATATATTATATATATACATATATATATTTTATATAGTGTATATATGTATTATATATATTATTGTTGTATTATATAATATATATTATATCATAATATATAATTATCATATATAAATATATAATATACAATATATATAATATATATATATATATAGATATATATATATATATATATATATGTGTGTGTCTTATGTAAATTATATATATATTATATATGGTTGTATTTATATATATTTATTATTATATATATATATATAATAATTGTTGTATTATATATATATTATATATTATATTTCATTATATATATATATACACACACACACATACACACGCCATGCCACAGATATATATGTATATATATATTATATTATATATTAATATTATATTATATTATATACTATATATACACACACACAGACCCCACCCCCACACACACACAACCCCACACCCCACACCACACACCCACACATATTATTATATATTATATTTTTATTATACAAATAATCACATACACCCACACAAAAACCCCCACACACACAAACCATACATACACACGCACGCAAACACCCACACACACACACACACACCACACACACACCCCATACCCCAAAACACACACACACGCACGCACGCAAAAACCCACCCCACCACCACGGGGCGGGTGTGGAGGGAGGAAGGGTGATGATGGAGGTGGGCCCATCTGTGACACCTGGCATTGGGTTGGATTATGATTGCATCATTCATAGGAGGGGTGATCACCTCGCACTTCGTGCAGGGCTGTATTATCCCTTTAAATAGGATTTGTGATTTGTTTGTTTGCTTCTTTTTCTACCTATTATTGGGTTTGGGGATGGAGGGAAAGTGGGGGAGGGGCGGTAGGGAAGGGAAGGAGGGTTGGTTTTGGGGGGAGGGAGGGGAGGGTGAGAGGAACCCTTTAGGTGTGTATTAGACATCATTAGATGGACATTTATGGATTATGATTAATTAGGAGGGATGATCATTCGTCTGTAACAGGGTCAATTCTCAATCCAGGTGCATGTTTAAACATGATGAATATTTCGGGGTGGGGGTGGGAGGGTATGGAAGAGGGTGGTGGTGGGTCAACTGTGACACCTGGCAGTGGGTTGGATTATGATTGCCTCATTTATTAGGAGGGGTGATCACTCGTGTGTGTTAGAGGTCATTAACTAATGATTCTGGTTACGGTCTTGATTGCGTTAATCACTTTCCGCGGGCTTACCTGTGTGATGCGTTTAAAGGGGAGGCGTTCTGTCCAGTCGCCTTTTATTGGAGAGGAGGGAGGGACACCCTGTTGATATCATTAGAGTCAGTTAATAATTTCCATTGATTATGATAATCACTTTAATTATGCCTACTTTCTGCTATGATGCGCCATGAACGCCCTAGGTAGCTGGTGTGCATGCTAAAAATTATTAACTATGATCAATGATTCCGGTTTACGGTCCCTTGTTCGTTTAACTTCG
>NW_023665140.1:0-13136 GCF_015228065.2 Penaeus monodon | reverse complement strand
CTCCCCTTTCCCCTCTTCCTTCCTTTCCCTCCCCCCTCCTTTCTCCCTCCTCTTCTTTCCCCCCTTTTCCTCCCTCCCTATTTTTCCCTTTCTCCTCTCCTTCTCTCCTTCCTCTCCCCCGTCCCTTCCTGTTCTCCCTTCTTCTCTCTCCTTCCTCTCCTTCCCTCCCTTCTCTTTTTTTGTCCCTGTTTTTGCTTTTTTTTTTTTGTGGTTTTTTTGTTTGTTTTCGTAAAAACAAGCGTAATCCATTACACGTCTAGAGCAAGAAGTGCCTTCCTGACGGAATCCCTCCGCCCTCCCCCAGAGGGGCTCCTTTGGGGCCTGGGCACCCCAACAACAATTCGGGGGGGGCGGGGGAAACCATGGGGGGGAGAATCCGGGGGCGTCCGGGGAGGCCCCCCCTGGGCCCCACTCGTCCTTCTTCCCGATTTCGAGAACGGCCTCCGGAGGTGAGTCCTTGGGATCTAATCACTGCTGACTATATGACTCGCGTTTGAACCACACACCCCCATACACCGCGCGGGGCACAACGCAAAACACACACACAAAATACACACACGTGCGCAACAACAAAAACCACCCCCACACAAAACACACACCCCACACAAAACACAAACCCCGAAAACACACACAAAACACACACCCCCAACACAACGTGCGCAAAACCCCACAAAAATACACACACCCCACAACACACCACACACAACCACCATACCAACACACAACAAAAACACGCACACAACACACTCCCACCACAACAAAAAAAACCCCAAAAACCACCACACAACCCACACACACACACCACCCCACCCCACAAAACAAACAAACCAAACCAACACGCACACACACACACACACACACACGCACACACACACACACCCCAACCCCACCCACCACAAAACAACAAAACAACACGCACACAAACATCCCCCACAAACACAACACAAAAAAAAACAAACAAACCCCGGGGCCAGGGCACACAAACACACACACCACACAACACATACACAAACACCCCACACCCCACAACACACACAGATAAAGACAAGTATTTAAAAAAAATTCTTATTTCGCTCATGATTAACCCAAACATACAGTAGATTAGCTTGCAATAAACAATCAACAGACGAGGGCCCTTGCAGGCTGGTCGTCCGGCAAACCTGGAGGGGGCGGGGCGGTGGCTCCTGCAGGCCTGGGAGCCGAGCTTGGACCCCTCGGTGGGCGTCCCCCGCGGCCCTCCGAGGGGGGAGAATTTTCCCCTCCTCTTTGGAGCGCTTCGACATCCATTTCGGGTGAGGCGCCCTCGTCCCCTCAACGAACGCAGGCAGGGGGGGAGCCGGACGATTTTCCATATTAAAATACCACATATATATACATTGGCATAATTTAAAAACCCCATATATATATAAAAAATATATATATATATATTATATATATATTAAAATATATATAAAATATATAAATATATATATATATATATATATATATAATAATATAAAATATATTATATTATTTTTTTTTTTTTTTTTTTTTTTTTTTTCCAAGTGCCCTGCCCTAAAAGGGACGTTGGCGATCATGGAATTTTTATTTCCTTTGAAAATCCCCAATCTTTTAATATATAAAATAATTATTAAAATATATTAATATATATAAAAAAAAATATAATATATATTATATATTTGTTATGTTAATATATGGTACATTATATGAAATATATATATTGTTTGCCGCGATGGTCCAGTGGATTAGACCAACTGGACTCCGACCCCTCGTGGTCCTGGGGTTCAATTTCCCGACACAGCATTTTTTTAAAATGCCTGCCCCCAACCGACTATTTACTGGTTCAAGCCTGATCCTCGCAGCGAGATTAAGGATATATCTCCTTGAGAAAAAATCAAAACGTAGCTGGTAGGGGGAAGGGTTTCCCGCACCCGGGTGCAAAAAGTGGTAGAACTAAAAACCCGCGGTTTGATTAGGAAGGGCATCCAAAAATCAGGTAAGGGTGGGGTTTCCCTGGCCGAATGACCTCTCAATGTAAAGTTTGGGAGGGGGCCTAGATCCTGTAGTGGAATGAAGGCTGTTGAACAAACATATAAATTACATATAAAATATATAATATATATATTATATTTTATATATATATATATTATATATATATATTATATAATTTATATATGGTTTTATATATATTTTTTTTATTTTTTATTTTATTTAATTATTATTATTATTTTTTTTAATATAGCCATTCATTTCCACTGCGGGACTTTTATGCCTCTCTCAGTTTATTTACTGAAAGGTTTTTATTTGGGCAGTGCCACCCTTGCCTGATTGGATTGCCCTTCCTAATAAAACCGCGGGTTCGGGCGCTCTATAAACTTATGTCAACGGCGGCCGATTTTCCTCTAGGGATACCTTGCGTTTGACTTCTCAAGGGTGTGGTGTGTATGGTGGTGGGGTATTGTGGTGTGTTGTGTGGTGGGGGGGTGTTGTGTGGGGGTGTTGTTGGGGTGGTGTGGTGTGTGTTGTGTGGGGTGTATGTTGTGTGTGTGTTTGTGTGTGTGGGGTGTGTGTGGTGTTGTGTGTGGGGTGTTGGTGTGGGGTTGTTGTGTGGTGGGGTTTTTGGGGTTTGTGTTGTTGTGTGGGGAATTAGTGATTTTTAGTATTAATGATGATAATATAAATAATTTTTGGTTTAATGACAATGATAATAAAATAATGATAATGGATTTAAATGATAAATAATGATAATGATAATAATTGTTTAATGGATGATGATGATGATGATAAAAAAACAACAAAAAACAATTTTGATGAAAATGGAAGGAGGGAAAAATGGAAAAAGGTTTAATAAATAATGATAATGATAATCCCTGATAGTAGTGATAAGTTTGATGTATAATGATGATGATAGTGATAGTAATAGTAATAAATAATAATAAATAATAATAATAATAAAAAATAATAATAATAAATAATAATTTAATTACAATAATAAAAATAAAAATTTAATAATAAACAATAATAATAATAATAATAATAATGTAAAAAATTAAAAAATTTTAAAATAATAATTTAATGAAAAATGATAATGAAAATTAAAAATAATAATATCAATGCTAACAAATAATTAAGAAAAAAAAAGATAATTGATAACACCCAATAATAATACTATAATCGTAAGCCACAACATCCTCCAAAAGAACACAAAAAAAGGAAACCAAATCATCGGCAAAGGCCAAAACACAAAGCCAGCGACACAGAAGCCAACGAACCCCCTCCCCTTGTGGTAAAAAGGCCCTCCCCACCTGTCCCTTGCCCTTTTCCAGGCGTGATCACAGTGGGAGTCCCCCGTGTTGAGGGCTGACCCCCCGGCCCCCCAAGCAAACACTGGGAGCTCAAATTCTGGCCCTCGTGGGTCAGGTGGTTGTACCCCTGTACGCTGAGGTAAAACCCTGTGCACCGTGCTTGAAAGGGATCTGTGATTTTTACCGATTTTTCTTTTGAGTTGTAAATTTTAAGATTGGGGAATCCATTTTGGGTGATTATTCTGTCCCTTTTTTAAATCTTTTTTTGTTTTATTAATTTTTTAAATATTTTCTTTTTTGTATGATTATTGTTGTACTAAATTTTTAAGGGGAAAAAAATCGTACAACGTGTTTTGCCTTAAGCAAAAGGATCATCTATTTTTCCTAGGATTTCTGGGTTTGGTAATCTAATCCCTAAGCTCCAATCTTATACAGAAAAAGTAGAAAAAAGGGAGGAGGGAGGAGAAAGGGGAAAGGAGGAGGGGGGGGAAGGAAGGGGGGAGGAGGGGAAAGGGGGAGGAGGGGAGGAGAAGGAGGGGAGAGGAGGAAAGGAAAAAGGGAAAAAAGAAGAAGAAAAGGGAAAAAAGAAGAAAGAAAGAAGAAGAGAAAGAAGAGGATAGAATAGAGGAATATAATTAATAAAAAATAATAATTAATAATTAATAATAATTAATAAATGATAATAATAAATAGTAATAATAATAATATAATAATAAAAAAATTTTTTTTAATAATAATTTAAATTAAAAATTTAAAAAAATGAAAATGAAGAAAAAGAAGAAAGGAAGGGAAAAAAAAAGAAAGGAAGAAAAGAAAAGAAGAAAAGGGAAAAAGAAGTAAAAAGGGAAAAAAGAAAAAGGAAGAAGGAGAAGAAGAAAAGGATAATAAAATAAATAATAAAAAGAGAAGATTAAAATGAAGATGTAGATGAAAGTTTGGGAGAAGAAAGAAGCAGATGAAGACAAAGGAAGAAAAGGAAAAGAAAGAAAAAAAATAAACAACAAAAAAGGGGGAAAAAAAAGAAAAAAAAAATAACAACCATTTCGGAAACCCCAAAAACAAAACGAGACGGGGGGAAAACCCACAAAACCCCCCCCACCAACAAAAAAAGTCCCCAATAAATGATGCCTTTTTCCTCCCTCCCCCGGGAATTTCCAAAAGAAAATTTTCCCAGACGGCCCCCCCCGCAGGGGACCCCCCTCCCCCCTTCCTCCAACCCCCCCGTAACTACGGGGACATAGACAACCCCCCCCACTGGATCATTTTCAGCCGCCAGTAAACCTCATTCCCGGGGGGAACCCCCAACAAAGGCCCCATCGGGTTTTATTTTTTGGGATTAAGGCTGTTTGGCCCCTTTTTTTGGTCGTATCAGGTAGGAAAATTTTTTTGTTTTTTTTACTTGACAGGAACTTTTTTTTTTAGCTTGCCCAAGGGTAGCATTCTCGTTTATTGGGAGGTAGGGGATAATTATTTTCGATCAGGAAGGCTTTTATTTTTGTAGTATGAGACGGGATTCCCACTTTATTTTAACCGGGGGGAGGGTTTCTGGTTCCCTATGGTGGGTGGGCTTCATAATCTGGTATAAAATTCAATATTATATTTTTTTTTTTTTTTTAAAGTGGCCCGTCCCCCACGGGGGGGGGCGTTGGGGGAAAATTTTCCATGATTATGGGGGCCTTTAAATTTATTGGGGATAGGGGGAAATCCTTATCATTCTATAATGGGTGGGACTCATTTTTTTTTCATCAGTAAGACTTGCACAGATGCAGTGGGGAAAAATTATCTTTGATTTTTTTTTTTTTTTTTTTTTTTTACCGGGGGACCAAAAAAGAGGAAAAATTGTAAAGAGTTGAAAAAACCCAAAAAAAATAGCTCAAACCCTGAAAAGTCAACCTTTTAAAAGAAAACCAAAATAATTGCAGAAAAAAAAAATCAAAAAACCCCCCGTTTTCCCCAATTATTTTTATATAAAATAAGATTTTTAATTTCCCGAAAATTTCCACTTTTCGCCCCCCCAAAATTATAACCTAAAAAGAGGGAAGAAAAAAATCTTTTCAAAAGCCCCAAAGCAGAAGTGAAGGGGCCTTTTGCCACCCCCGAAAACCCCCAAGGGGCGGGACCTCGTTTGTTAAACCGTTTTTTTTTCGGCTACCTTTCGGCTCAGCTCTCGCCCCAATTTGCTCTCCTTTCCCCCCCCAAAAAATCCCTTTAAACAACGTCCCCCCAAATTGCACAGGGGGCCCCCCCAAGAAAAAACATGTCGCAAAAAGTGCCCTGAAAACAAGATGCCAAAAAATTTTTTTTGGGGGCATATGTTTTTCCCCCGGAAAAATTATGATTTTTTTTTTTCTTACTGCTCACTGTTTTCCCCGAGATCACAACCTATTTTAGAAAATCAGCACGTCATTTTCGCGTCCTGGGGATGCTACGCACCATATAATTAAACTTTTTCCCAAAGTACCCCCGACCCAAGCGCCACCAATCTCGCGTTTATGTGTTAGCTGAATCAAGATATTTTATGGTGGGGGGGATCTATCTCTATGATAAAAGGGGGCCTAACCTTTTACATATTCTACAAAAACTTTTTTCACTCCCCATACAACAGTTAAGCAATTTTTTTCTCAACAACAAAAAGGTAGTTTTTTGTTCAGACAATTTTTAGTTTATATGGCTTACGTACCACCCAACCGGGGCAAAATGCTGCCCACCCCCAATATTGGGCAATAGTACTGCACCCCAAGGCCAAGGTCTTGAAGCGTCGTCTGTAAAATTACACCCCCTTTTTTTACAAGATTAACAAACTTTAAAATGGGAATGCTTATTCAACATACCCTTTTTAATTGGTCGACTGAGGCTTGGATGGCAAAAATCGCCCAATTAAACCAAACCTTGGAGACAATTTCTTTTAGTGGGGATCAGACAAAGGGTTCCCCAGCAAAATGCTTCTAATTAGGTTATATCATGACGATAATAACCACACATGCCTAAGTTTTTTTTTTTGTCTTTTTTCTTGGGCCCCAACCTCATGTTTCATTTTTTGGCTTAATTTTCCCCGGGGGGGAAAAGTCTATGTGAAACCTCCCCCCCTCCTTATTTTTCCCAGGTATTCCCCACAATTGTACTAACCAGCCCCCCCCCTTAGTCTTAGATGGTCGAAACGGTTGGGGGTTTTCATGTAAAACCCCTTTTGGGGAACAGTTTCTTTAACACGTTAAAAGATATTCTTTTTCCAGTCAAAGGGTGGGGGACGAAAAAATATCGTCAACAAAAAATTTTTAAACTCCCTTTCCATATTACCAGATAGTTTTTCTCTCGTTCAGTTAAAAATGTTGCACTTTGCTTTTTAAAAAAAAACCAAAATTTTTCAATCACCCCAATGAACTGCATCGATCCCCTTTGCTTTTTTTGGGGAATGTTTTTTTACTTTTTTTTTCCCCATTGTCACCCCAAAGGGAAAATTTTTTTAAAAGGCTTTTTTTTTTAAGGTCTATCATAGTAAAAATATTTACTCCGGGGGGCCCTTTTCGACCCCATGTTTAGCATTTTGGTCCGGCTGGGTTTTTTTTCGGGGTTAAGGGATACCGCTAAATTGTTGTTTTTACGGAAATCCCCAAAAAACATAGTTATACCGACCCTATCCCCTTTTTTTTCTTGACACCCCAATTTCGAGGGGTGGAAAGGGAGGGGGGGGACAGACTCCCCAAGTGCCCCCCCAAAAAATTTAACATTTTTTCAATAATCGTGGGTTTTGTTTTTAAAAAACCCCCCCCCCGGGGGAAATTTTTTTAAAAAAAATTTTTGGAAAAATTTCATTTAAAAAAAAGGCCCAAAAACCTCCAAAAAAAAAAAAACCCCCCAAAAAAAATTAAAATTTTTTTCCCCTTTCCTATTAAATGGGGGCCTTTTTTTTTTTAAAAATTTTTTTTCCCCCTTTTAAAAAAAAAAAACTTTTTCCCTTTTTTAAAAATTTTTTTTTTTTTTTTGAATTTTTAAAATTTTTTAATTTTTAAAAGGAAAAAAAAAATTTTTTTTTTGGGGGAAAAAATTTTTTTTTATTTTTTTTCCCCCGGTTTTTTTTTTGGGCCCCCTTTTTGGGGTTCCAAAAAAACCTTTTTTTTGTTTTTCCCCCCCAAAAAAAAAACCCCAAATTTTTTTTTCCAAAAAAAAATTTTTTTTTTAAAACCCCGGGGTGGGGTTTGGGGTAAAAAAAAATTTTTGTGAAAAAAATTTTAAAAAATTTTTTTAAAACCGGGTTTAAAAGGGGGGGCCCCCCCCTTTTTTTTTTTTTTCCCCCCCAAAATCCTTTTTTTTTTTTTTTCCCTTTTTTTAAAATTCCCCCCCCCCCTTTTGGGGGTCAAAATGCCCAAATTTAAACCCAGGAAATTTTTTTTTTTTTTAAAAACCCCTTTTTTTTTAAAAAATTTTTTTTTTTTTCCCCTTTAATTAGGGTTTTTTTTTTTCTTTTTTTCCCCCCCCGTTTTTTTATTTTTTAAAACCAAAAATTTTTTTTTTAAATATTAAAAATTTTTAAGGGGAAAAGGAAAAAAAAAATAAAAAAATTTTCCTTTGGGTTTTTTTTCCCTTTTTTAATTTTAAAAAAATTTTTTTAAACTTTTTGTTTTTTTTTTTTTTTTTTTTAAACCCCAAGGGGGCCCCTTTTTTCCCCAAATGAAAAAACAAACCCCATTTTTGGCCCTTTTTCCTTTTCGAAACCCTTTTTTTTTGGGCCCCCTTTTTTTCCCCCCCCCCCAAAAAAGTTTTTTGGGGGGGAAATTAAAACCCTTGGGGGGTTTTTTTTTTCCCCCCCAAAAAACCCCCCCAAAAATTTTTTAAAGGGGGGTCTTTTCCGGGCAAATTTTTAACCCCCGGGGGGGAAAAAAACCCCCAAAAAAGAACCCCTTTTCCCGTTTTTTTTGCCCTGGGGAAAATTTTCCCTTTTTCCCCTTTCCCCCTTTCACATCTTTTTCCGATTTTTTTTCGCACATGTTTTGGGGGGGTTTTTTAATAATGTGCCCCCCCCCTCGGTCTCATCGTCCTCATGGATAATTGGAATACAAGCAAAAAGCAGGTTTTTTTTCATTCAAAAATTATCAACCTTTTTTACCCCCACTGGGGTTTCTTTTTTATGAAAAGCGCTTTGAACTGTTGTTTTTGGGGGTTTTTTTTCCCAACCAGTTTACGTTTTAATACATAGTTTATTTTATACCCCCAATTTTTTTTTTAAAATACAGATCATAGGAAAAAGCAGAAAAAAAAAAGTCTTATTCCCCTGATTGAAATTTCCTGATCCACTAGCATTCTTATCACCCCCACTTTTGGACAATATCCCAGCTTTTTAAAACCTCTTTTCCTGGCTAATTTTTTTTGAAAACCTCTTCTTAAGTTTATCCCACCCCACAGGGTGGTCTCATCCACCCGAACGGGAAACACATTTTAAAAAGACCCTTAACTACGCTGACGCATCGAAAATTCCCTTTAGTTGCAGTAGCTTCTTGGGAAATCTAGGTGGCATATTTCAACCCCAAAGGGTTTCCCCCAAGAATTGTTGCCGTATACCCACCCCATTTTGGCTTGCGGGGTTTTCCCTTTAGGGTTCTACATACCCTACGGCTACCCAACCCAAAAATGGTTCTGAATACGCGGGGGCATACGTGAAATGAACGGCCAAATTTCGGAAGTCATATACTGGGGCCAAACAAAAACTTATTTCGAACACCCAAACCCTGGATTTTCTTGAATCCCAAGGTGACCTACATAAGAGTAATCGTTTGGGGCCAAATTCCAAAACCCCGCATGGGAAACGAATTTGGAACAATGAAAAAAAACCCATTTTCACTTGATTTTCCCCCGTTTCGACTCTATTTTTTTTTCGTTATGAAACTTGAAACATTTTTGTTGGTTTTATTAAATATTTTTTTTAAAAGGTAAATAAACACCCGGGGGGAACCTTTAATCTAGATCTTACGTTTTGTTAAACATTAGTCAATTTTTTAAATTAGTTGAAACAACGTTATTTAAACCTTGAATTTTTCGAGTTTGATTCCTACTAATTTTCCAACCTTTTATTTTGCGCCCTGTACTACCGTTTCAGAACAATGTATTTACCACTTTCCCCTCAGAAACACCATAAATGTTACCCCAAATTTAAATTTAGATCAAAAACAACCCATGTTAGGCCATAACAAAGTGGGCGCTAGAACACCCCAAAACCCCCAAAAAAAGGAGAAATTTTACCAAAACGTTTGGGCATCAGAAATTCGAATACCCCATGTTGTTTCCAAATTTAAGCTTAACTTTTTTTGAGGAACAAGAACCATCTTTTAACTAAAACAGTCGTTGAAAACCTTGATCTCTAACCCTTTCTTGGATTGTCGTTCCTTTTCCCCACAAAATTTCCTTCAGCGACTAGTACTTACCCTCAATGACTAGCGGGTTGCCCACTTTAGCCATGCTAAGCCGCCCCGGCTTTTTTTTCCTTCCGAGCTGGGCGAACCAAAACTTAAAGAAACAATTTTACGAGCAGAATTATTAGTTCGGCCACAAGGCAGTTTTCCAGGTGTAAAAAACTTGGGTTTCCCTCCTCCCTTGTTGGGTAACTGAACTTACTATAAACCCTAGCTACATCAGCACGTTATGATCCATGCCCCTTTAAAACTACTCTTTCTTTCCCATAAGTTTTATGTGAGCCTCCATATACAAATCTCCCAAATTTTAACCAAAACTGAAACAAAAAAATTTTTAATCTGATTTTTTTTTTTTTTTTTTTTTTTTTTTTTTTTAATAATACCACATAAAAAAGGCCCTCAAACGATTCTTTGTACCCCAGAAAAATAAAAAAAAATCCCATTATTAAGATTTTTTTTAAAAAAACCTTTTATAAAATCGTAAAGAGTTTTTCATTTTTAAAAAAAAATTACTGTTACGAAAGCTTTACTCTATATTTTTTTCACCCTGCACTGGAAGCCTTTCAAGAGAGCCCTTTTTTTTTACATAGCCCCCCCAAAGCCCCCGGGGGCCCCCAACGGGAAAAAAAAAAACTTTCCCTTTAAAAGGGGGAACCCCCTTTTTATTTTTTTCCCCACCCCCTCGGTTTTTGTTTTTTTTTAAAAAACGGGGTAAAGGAAAAATCTTTTTCCCCATTGGGCTTTTTTTAAAATAAAAAACCTTTTTAAGTTGGGGGGATTGACCCTTCCCCTTTCCATTTCTTAAGGGCCCCTTTTTTGGCCCCCCCTAAAAAACCCAAAAATTCCCCATTTTTTTCCAGTTTTAAAAGTGCCGAAAGCCCCCCGTTTTTCCCTTTTTTAAAAGATTTTTTGGGTTTCGGGGGCCCCATTTTTTTTTTTGGGGCCTCTTTCCCTTACCCCCTTTCAATTTTGGTTTTTTTTTTTTTTTAACATTTTCTTTTTGGGCCCCCTTCCCCCTTTTCCAAACCTATTTCCCACCCCCAATTTTTTCATTTGAAAAAAAAAATTTTCCCCATTTTTTTTAAAAATTTTTTGGGTTAAAGTTTTTTTTTTACTTTTCGGGGGGCTCCCCCCCTTTTGGGATTTCATCCCCAACAAGCTTTCCCCGGAGGGGGGTTTTCCGGGGCGGGGCCCCTTAAATTTTTAAAGTTTTTACCTAAAAAATCCCCCCCTTTTTTTCCCCTAAAAAAAAAAAAAACATTTTTTTTTTTTTTTTTTTAAATTTTTTTAATGGGGTTCCAAAAAGTTGGGGAAAAAACCTAAAGGGGTTTTAAAAAAAACAAAAAAACAAGTTCATTTTTAAAAATTTACAAAGCTTAAAAAAAAACCTTTAAAAAAAACCCCCTTTTTCAAAATTTTTTTTTTAAAAAAGGGGCCCTAATTTTCCCCTTTTAAAGGGCCTTCCCCCCTTTTTTCCCCCCCCCCGTCTTCCCCCTTCCATCTATGTTTTTCCCCTTTTTAAAAACCCCCCTTAAAAAGGGGGGAAACCCCCCAAAAATTTCTCCAAAGGGCCCCCCCAAATAAATAGCCTTTTTTCCCACCTTTTTTCCCCCCCCCCCTCCCCTTTAGTTTTTTTTTGGGGGTTTTTTTTTTTTCCCCCCCCCAACCATTTTTTTTCCCTACAAACTTTTTGTTTCCCCCCCCTACCCAAATAAAACTTCAATATTATAACCCGTTGAAATTTTGTTTTTACTAAGGGGGAAAAAAGCCTAAATTTCCCCCCTGCCGGGGGGGGGCTTGGGGGAAAAAAAATTTTTTAAAATAAAAAAGGGGGTGGCCCCTTTTTAAAAAATTTTAAAAAGTTTTTTTATTATTTTTTAAAGGATCATTTTTTTCTTTAAAGGTTTTAAAACCCTTTATCTATAAAAAGGAACCCTTTTTTCTGTTCCAAAAAAAAAAACTCTAGAATTTTTTCCGGAGGCTTAATTTTTTCCCCTTTTGGGCCCCCCCCCTATTTCTTTTTTCCCCTTTTTATTTTTTAGGGAAACCCCAAAATCCCCCCCTTAGGGGTTTGAAATTTTTTTAAGACCCCCTTTTAAAACGGGGGTTTTTTTCCCCTTAAAAAAAAAACCCCCCAACTTTTCCCGGCCCCTCAACCACAAACCAAAGGGGGAATCTTCTTTCCCGGGGTTTGGGGCCTTTTAAACCCCTTTTTCTGGGGGCCCCCTTTTTTTTTTTAAATTTTAGAGGGAATTTTTTAGTTTTGAAAAAGGGTTTTATTTAGGCCCACGGGGCCTGTCCCACCCAAAATTTGAAAAAAAATGAAAAAGGCTTTTTTGTTTTTTTCCCTGGAAGGGGAAATGGTTTTCCGGGGGGCCCCCAAAAGGGTTTTCGGGGGGGGAGGGGATTTTTGCCCCCCAACCCCCCCGGAAATTACCTTTTTCTGCAAAAAAAAGGGGGGAAAAAGGGGGGGGAACCCCCTTTTTGTGGGGGCCTTTTTTTAAAAAGGTTTTTTTTATAATTCTTTTTCCCCCCAAAAATTTTTTTGTTTTTTGGTTTTCCCTTTAAATTTCAAAAAAGCACCCGTTTTTGTGGGGGGGGATTTTTTGGGGGAAAAAAGGGGGAATGCAAAAGAAATAACCTTTTTAATAAAAAGAATGGGGGACCTTTTTAAATTTTATTTTTTTTTTAAAAGAAAACCCAAAACCCAACCCCAAACAAAACAAAACCAAAAACAAAAACCCCCCCCCCCCCCCCAAAACAAAAAACCCCCAACCCCCCCAAGGGGGCCCCACCCCCCCCAAAACCCCCAAAACCCAACACCCCCACCCACACAACAAAAAAAATCCCTTTTAAAAAAAAAAAAAAATATATATTAAATATTAATAATAAATTTAAAATTAAAAAAAATTTTTTTTCCCAAATTTTCAAAAAAAATTTTTCCCATTTTTTAAAAAACACACATGCATCATAAAGCCCCTTATATATAATATATATAATAAATAATTAAAATTTTAAATAAAAATTAAAATATAATATATATTATTTTTATTTTTAAATATATATTTATTTATATTTTTATTTTAATTTCCCCCCACACCCTTAACATTATTTATTTTTCATTTTATTATCAAATTTTTTTTTTATTTTTTTTTATTATTATCTATTCTTTTTAAAACTTATTTTAATTTAAATTTTAAAAATTTAAAAATAAAAAATAATTAAAGATAATAAAATTTAAAATTTTCTTTTATTATTTTTTGTATAAAAATTTTATATTAAAAAAACAAAAAAAAAAAAATTTCCCAAAAAAAAAAAAAAAAAAAAACCCAAACCACCCCAAAAATATTATTATTAAATTTTTAAAATTATATTTTTCCCCCAAAAAAAAAAACCAAAAAACAAAAAAACCCCCAAAAAAAAAAAA
>NW_023665139.1:0-13136 GCF_015228065.2 Penaeus monodon | reverse complement strand
TGGCAGTATCAGGCCGAACGTACCTTGGTCCTTTTGCACAGGTACCGGCATCTCCAAATACTCTAGTTGACCGAGTTCATGGCACCTGCTACTTGGCCAATCCATCAACTGATATCATGGTCTGACATTCCAGAGGCATGCTTTACACTACCAGGGTAAGTAAAACTCTGTGACTACGATTTTACGCCACAAGCATGTACCGACTAAAACAGGTTCTCCTAAACATCTAGATGACCCGCCCATCCACAGAGCGGACTGCAGTCGTCTAAGAGGTGTTGGTGTTAACCCCTTCTCAGGGCTTTGCAGGCAGGGCGAAGGTTATTTATAAAAAGAAAATGGCCTTCGACCTCCTCATCAAGATTCCTGATATACTGTTTCCTCGTCCCTTCTAAAATGTCCGAATCCCTGCGCGCCTAGGAACGCCGCAAATAAACGATCGCCATTCAGTCGAGCCACGTGACACACTGTGGCCTCCAGCGTTTCCTACAAATGAAAAATCTACCTTGACCTCGGGCATCGTCAACGGATCCTTGAGCTTGCATGAACAATGTGGGGAAATGCGTCGCGTTTTTACATGTGATTTTTTTTATACTTCCGACCACTTTTGATTTTTTAGGAATATTTTTCCACTAGTACCACTATATATACACCCCCTCTATCTAACTATCTAAATCTTTTTCTTCCTCTCCCTCTTCCATCCCATTCTCTCCTCTTCCCCGGTGCGCATTGGTGATTTGACTTCATTTTTGGTGACGTGTAAATATTTTCAATTATAACAGTAATACCATTTAGACCTTTTCATCTTTTTAAAAAGTCTCATTGCTTGACTTTCATTTCCCGAGAAGGCACTCTCGAGGCAAACTCATTTTTCATCAAAAAACAATCTTTAATTAATTTTCCTTCTTTCCTTTTTTTTTTTGGGGGGGGGGGGCTTCTAAAGGGAAAGCTAGTCTAAATCCTCATTGTTAAATGAAGAGGCCTGTCCACACACACCACAGCGTCTCTGAAAACTGAAGTAGATTGGATCTGGGGGGCGACGCTGATAACGGAGATGGTTCTCCGGCCTTAGTCTATGGAGGGCTATACTAAAAAAACCCCCATAGATGTTACGGCCTTTTATAAGACCTCAGGCATTTCATGGATGCCGCGCATAGGGATAGGACACATGTTGGTAGATAAAACCTCAGTCAGAGAGATGTAAGGGGTTAGCAACTAAGAACAGTTTTTATTCCTTCCACAGTTACTCACCCCGAAGGGGGGTGGACGGGGAAGGATATTCCAGCCAAGGGCTATATCCATATATAAACCTTGATTCCAACTAGGGGGGTGAGATCACGTCCCTGCTGTTTCCCGTTGCGGAGGAAAACCAGCGACCCCCTGGCAGGCATTAATTAAGAGGAGGAGGGGGTGGGGGGTAAATAAGTTTATAAAAAAAATCCATTTCAGTAAATGCTGTAAATTTGTATGTCGACCCATAGATCCCCACTGTATCAATCTTCATAACAACCAAGAAACAGAAAAGAAGAAAACCACGGACCCCCGGGCGCAGGTGTTTGCACAGGTTAGTAGACCTTGACGGAGAGGGGGCCGCCGCTGCACTTTCCACGTGGTTACTAACCGGTTGCATTTTTGTTCCAACCACCTTGTCTTATCTCTTCCTTTTGAGATAACAGAGAGTCGGCATCTCATTAATTGGGGTATTTGACGAACTCCCCTCTTTGCTTAAGTTATACCGTAGTTTCGTATGTCGGTGCAAGTTGTTTTACGTCAGTCTGTGTTTACGTGTTCTCGTGTAAAAAACTAAGTGTCAGGAGGAGCAACAAGTTTCCTGTTTTCATGTCATTTTTTAAGTGATTTAGACTGCCCACTTTGTTAGCGTTATTGGGATGTGTCAGCGGTGGGTTAAAAACGATTTTATAGGATATTATAGGATATTATGTCTGTATTATGCACGATGAGTCATTTGTGTGGACTTCTTGTAGGGGAAAAATGTTTTTGTGGTGTTTTGTAGTAATGTGTATTATGCTTGTTTATGGTATTAATTTTTGACTTGTGGAGTTTAATTTTTTGTTTGTCATTAGCCCTCAGTTTCTACCTGATTAAACGAGGAAGATATTGAATTCAGAATCCAGGAGAATAAAAATAATAAAAATTTTTTTATAGTTTAAAGTTGTTGAAATGAAATTCTCAATGTTGTAGCTTCTAGATGCAATGAGATCAAAGCCCCCCACCCCCTTGTTTTAAAAAAGAAGTCAAAATTTTGGCTGTACAGAAATGAGAAATAAAAGATATAAGGGCCATATAGCACACATCAAGCAACCCTATTGATAGAAAAATTGTAATTGTCTCAGTGATGCCCCTAGTGGCTTGGAATTATTTTTTGGGTGTCAGAATCACCAAAAAACTTGCTGTGATATGTGATGGAAGGCCTACTATCGAAAGTCTAACAATAATAGTCCCTCATCAAGTAATTTGCTATGGCCTCTGTGCTTCTGGCAAAAGGCCAACAAACCTCCACCTTTTATATTTGTCAAGGGAAAGCTTGGCTTGAAGCCTTGGAAAATAAAATTGCTTTAGAGCATCTACAAGCTTTAGCTCATATTCTTGTAATGATGACTTGCTGGCCAGGGTTGCTAAGAGTCTTAGAGGCCATGCTGATTGGTAATTAGGCTGTAGCAATAGGAAGATGCTGTGGCCACAGTATTTAATGACAGGGAACACACGTTCCCAATATGTACATACTAGTAAGATGAGGCTTGTTTATTTCCCAAGCAATGTATGGTCAAATTAGGAATAACTCTGTTCTCTGTTTTCCTGTATATATGTATTGGAGGTTTGTGGCCTTTGCCAGAGTACAGAGGATGCACAACATAGATAGGCCCTGTATTGTTATTTTTTTTCTATACAGTTAGTTACTAAGTTGTTCATTTCTTATCAAATATTTGTTTTTTTTATGTTCATGGTAGTTTTTTCCCCAAAAGGGGTTGCTGTTTACATTCAATCCTCCAAAAAATTATAATTTTGAATTTGTATAAAAAGGCTATGAATTAAAAGAGTAGCTGAGATTAATAAAAAAAAAATGAGATTTTATAAGTAAAGAAATATTTTACACCATAAACAAATCCCACATATCTTAATGCTTGCCAGAATACAAGTTTAGTTTTCTGTAAGTGTTAAATAGCCTCTCACTTATGAATTACAACACTTGAAGGTAACATGATCAGCAACACTACTAAAATCTATATTTTTGGGAGTGAGATTTATGTGGCAAATAGAACTGAGATGTATTAGAATTTTAAAAAATAATTATTAAAGTATGACTCAAAAATGCTGTCTTGATAGTTAATTATATTTCTAAGATTTTGTTGTAAGTACTAGTATGTACTCAAACAGAAATGAAAGTTTTAATGTCCATACAGAAAAGACTAATTTTATTTTGAATAGTAATAACTTGGATTTTCAAACAGTGTTTCTTCACAAAAAAAAATCAGAAATAGGTATTAAATTTGAATGAATATCTTCACAGTGGAGATGTATTTTGGGAAAAGATGTTATTTTAAATTTATTGACTTTGTCTGATTTGCACCAGCAAAATTACATATCATGTATGTATGACATGGGACTAAAGAATTCCCGCTGACATCTGAGACCTGTTGCTCACTTACATAAATGTCTGATAAATATTCTTCTCAATCTATCTATATACACATACATATTAATATATACATACATATATATATAATATATATTTAATATATATATATATATAATTATATATATATTTATATAATATATATATATATAAATATATTATTATATGATATTAATTATATATATAAATAATATTTAATTATTAATATATATATATATATTATATATATATATATATAATACTCTATGAATACATAAAATATATATTAAGATATAATATATATAGTATATATTATAATAATATATATAATATATACTATTTTATTAAATATCTTTTAATATATATATATATATATATATATATATATATATTATATATAATATATATATATATATCATATATATATATATAATAATATATATATAATATATTATAATATATATGTTTATAATATATATAGGGGTGTGGTGTGTGTGTTGTGTGTGTGTGTGTGTGTGTGTGTGTGTGTTTTTGTTGTGTGTGTGTGTGTTATGTGTGATTTATAATATATTTTTTATCTTCTATATATATTTTATATATTATATATATTATATATCTTATATATATATGAAAAATATATATTTATTTATATTATATAATTTTATTTTATGACATATATATATATATATATATATATATTAATATATTACTATTATTAATGTTTTTTTTTTTGTTTTTTTGTGTTTGTTTTATGTTGCTGTTATTTATTATAATTATATATATTTTATCTATATATAATTATATATATATTATTATATCATTTTATAATATTATATATTTATATCTATATATATATATAATATATATATATATACTTATACTAAAATTATATAATTAATATTATAATATTATATATATCTTTATATTCTTATATATATCTATATCTATATATTTATGTATATATTTTTTTTTTTTATATTTTTTTTTTATATTTGTTTGGTATTGTGATACTTCTTTATATATCATATATTTATATTATATTTTATATAAATAATTAATTCTATTATATATATTATATTATAGATATATATTATATTATATATATATATTCTATGATATATTTATATATATATATATTTTATATTATTATATTATATATTTTATATATATATAATTATATTATTATTAATATTATATTTATATGAATTATATATTTATATATATATTTTTTTTATATCTATATATATTTTTTTTATCTTTTATTATATGACTAAATATATTTATCATACTATATTCTATATATATTTATATAATTCATCATATATATAATTCTAACATGTAAAATATATATAATATATCTATCTTTTGTTATATCTATAATATATATCTATTATGAATATCTAAAATTTATATATATATTATAATATATAAATATATCTACCCATATATATATTTTATATATACTATCTATATTTTATTTATATTATATTATCTATTGAAATTATAATTATATAAAATTATAAAAATATCTATATAATTATATATCTTTCTATATTCTTATGCTATCTTATATATGAATTTCTTCAATATCCTTTATTATATTTTATATAGAATATATTATTATTATTTATTATTTATATATTCTACTATTTATATTATTTTCAGAATATTATTAATATTATATCTTGTCTCTATATAGTATCTATATAATATCTATTTATCTTTATTATCTGATATATATATTATATATTCTTATATATATATATTCTTTTCTAATATATAATATATATATATATATATTATATCTAATAATATATATTATATCTTCTATATCTTTTATATATTTCATTGAACTATTCATATCTATATACATTCTATGAATATCCATATTAATATCTAAAATAGATATATTATATATTATATCTATATATTATATATATTCATTGAATATATTATATATATATATTATTTTATATTATAATACCCTATATAATATTATATATATAATATATCTATATATTTTATATATAAATTTATATATATATAATTTATATTTATATATATATATTATTATTCATTTTATATATAATAAAATATATTTCTATATATATATTATATATATACTAATATATCTTTATATATATATTATATAATATATATATATTATATATTATATATATATATATTATATATATTTGAGATTATTTAAATTTTAAAAATTTTTACCCCCCAAGACCCCAGTATACTAAGACCCTTATTTTTTTACCAGCAGGATATCCGCAGCAATGACATCAGGTCTTCATAGTAATTGTAAACCACAGTCTCAGAAGCTGAAATATGCGCAGCCTCTGGAAATGGGGGCGCGATGGGGTGCTGGATGCGGTACTAACCCATCCGCCCCCACTGGTTGCCGTTATTCTTTGTGTGTTCAGCTCCGTGTTTGCCATCGGATTCTGGTGTGGGCATTGGCTGGTGAGTGAAGCCGCGCGCTGTGTCTAAGATCTGAATGGGGGTTTGGTTCCCTTTGGGCCTCTTCTCACTGTACTTTTTTTAATTTGTGTTGCAGGAATTTAAGGAAAAACCTGCAGTAGTTCACTTATTTTTTTTTATGTTTTTAAATTTTTTCATTTTTCATATCAATATTTTGTTTATATTGTTCCATTATATTTATGTCCCAAAAATTTTTTTATATCCTTATTTTGATGTATTAATGGGTACTTGTATGCAAATAAGTAAATCTTCTACATGTTTATAATGTGTTTATGTACTACAAAAAAAGTTCTATCAGTTGGAATGTTGGTTATTAGCTTAGGATAAAACTGTATTTGCCTTTATCTTTTACCATTTATTTTTTTTCTTCTTTCATTCAAGTTTTGAAAGCGATTTCCTTAAAGGCTCATGGATTCTTTCATCTCTTTGCAGGAACAATAGATTTAGCTGCCCATAGATCCCTAATGTCTTCACAGACAAAATAAAAAATGAAAATTTATTAAAACAGTAAGTTTTTCATCTCTTCTGTTGCATGAATGTGCTGCAACTTTTTACTTTTTTTTTTTCCCTTTGCCATTTTTTATAATTTTCTGTATTTGGATATAAATTTATATCAGAATTTCTTTTATTGTGAAGGCTACAAAAAATTAGCCCATAAAGGTTTGAAATTTTTTATATATAAAAAATACCATTTGAGATAAATTAAATTTTAGAACTTTATGTAACATGAGATTGTGTTTTCTTTTTCAAAGAAAAAGATTAACTACCCTTAAACGGGCTGTTCACGTCATTGCATTATAATTTTGAAGGGCGTTGGTCCAGTTTCAGTTAAATGGATGAATTTGAAAACAAATATTTAGACAACTTGAATTCCATATCTGGAAAGTTGACCTAGTCCTGTTCTAGAATTTTATTTTTGTTCTTATGCCAAAAGATGTGAAATTTGACAGCAATTTGATAATGACTGGGTCTCCATTTCTATCTAAAATCTCTTTTTTTCCGAATGTCAAATGGTTTACCAATTGATGTGGTCTACACCCGGGTCAATGGAACAGACCCAGATTTAATACAGGGATTGCAGGCTATGGCAAATGGCCTTTCAGGACTCCTGCCCCTTGTCTCATTGTGTCGTGCTCCTTATATTAGTCTGCTGTAAGTATTTTACTTTGATATGCATATAATATTTTTTGTTTATGTATAGAGGAGGGTAGTGATGTGTCGTATGGGTTGCTGAAGAGGTACACTGGCTTGCTGCCAGTGGCATGTATGTACATGCCATTGCATGCCTTGAAGCAGACCAGTGATAATGGAATCTTGAATATAAGTACATCATTGATTGACCCGCCCACAGTCCAGTACATTATTATGTTTTACCTGAAAATTTATTTTCTTCTGACCCTTTGCAAAAAGGTCATTTACAAAATGCTTGTCTTTTTTTCTTCTTCTTCTTCTTCTTTTCCCTTTTTCTTCTTCTTCTTCTTCTTCTTTTTTCTTCTTCTTCTTCTTCTTCTTCTTCTTCTTCTTCTTCTTTTTATATTCTTTGTTTATTATCTACAGTTCTCTCAATAGATTTAATTTGATTTATATATTTTTATCTTTTTTTCAGAGAACCTACATTATCGAAATCATTTCCCTTTTATCAATTCCTTCCATTATTGAAGTTTTGGGCATCACAGTATCTCTCATAATATAATACTCGTTTAAATTCACCATCGTCCGTATCTTAATGAAAATTCAGTAGCACAGTAATGTCAAATTATCTGAGCTGTTGGAAATCATTCACAGCCCAACAAGCATAACTGGACTTCAGGTTTTGTCTATGAAAAGTCATTACTGAATTTAGATTTTGTTATGAAACTCTCTGACAGTGTATGTTTTATTTGATTTACAGTAACTTACCAGATGGCAAAGTGTTAAAATCATCTTAATGTGTGTTAGACTTGATATAAACTAAGAAAGAATATGGTCATTAAAAATTAATGTTTTAAAAAGTTCTGTCTTCCCCGCCTGTTGTTATGAATTATACATTGCTGGGTTTTTACTTTATAGATGTTGGGGGGGGCTGGGGTGTGAAGCGCGACACGCAGCCCTAGTAACTGGGGCACAACAATACCTCATGTTTCACTTCTCAAGTTTTGTTTTCCCCAGCATCCTGATATCACTTCAGTGTGAGTCGAGGTACTTTTGTTGTTTTTTCTCCTTGTCTGCTGTCCTCCTCTCACTCTCCTCTCCTCACTTTGCCTTGCCACGACTCGCCTTTTCATTGCCATTCTAAGGGTCCCCTTGGAAATATTAACATTTTCATACTTCAAATTGTTTTCTTAATTTATTTTTCTGTTTAGTAGAATTGAATTATAAACATAACTTACCTATTGTAGTTTCTAAAATTGTGTCTTCATGTAGTGCACAGTGTCAGAGGCGAATGCTGTTCAGGTAGTGGAATGCAGAGATGAAGATCTCATCTCCCATCTTCTGCAGACAGCTGTCAACAGTGATGGCTTCCAAAACACTCAAAGTGAGGCAGGCTATGTTAATGTTGCAGCCTGAAAAGGGAAGATCAATTAAAAGAAGTGGATGTAAATAGATTTGAGAAAATGAAGTAAGTATTACTTGAGGGCACATGACAAAAGGGGATGCCATTTATGTCAGAAATATAAGCCGAATTTAAGGTTTAAAAGATTATACCCAGCCACATAAAGGCATCGATTTTCATCTTTCTTTATAACCAGTTTTTAGCAGTGAAATTTGTAGAGCCTTTACATAGCAGGAACGTAAGTCTTATACTGGTATGCCTCATGATAATTGAACTGTGGAGAAATCAAGTTACTGTTGCCATGAAAGTGGACGGGAAAAAAGGGGAGAGGGGAGATGCAGGAAATTTTACAGAATAGAAAAAAAGGGAGGGAGAACTGTTTAACCATACAGTACCCTTATATGCTGACACATATGGTATTTGCCTTTTAATTTCATGGGCTTAAAGATATATGCTCTTTGGTTTATGAAATATATCTTAGACAGGGCTACTGATGTATTCATGTGCTTTGTAACCAAATGCTTTCAATATTGATGCTGTAAAAAACTTCCATGGAGCTGCGTTACTCACTTCGATCTTTAGAGAAGTATGCCCCTTGGGTAAGAAAAATTTTTCTAGTGACTAATGGCAGATTCCCTACTGGCTGAACCTAGATCATTCACGGCTTACGATCATTACTCATGACCAGATCTTTTTTAATAAAAGTGACCTTCCTACTTTTCTCATCTCCACTATTTAAAGTCCCCACCCAGGTAAGGATTTGTTCTGCAATGTTCTGGTTAGTAATTCTTTTGCAATCTCCTTTTAAGAAAGCCTTTTGCAGTATTCTACAACAAATTATTTAGAGTACAGGATTGCATCCTTCTTATATAATAGTTCAGCACCAGGAAATGAATAATAGGTGGTGATAAAACTCATGCCAACATTCCAGATCTCCTGAATTTGCTAGTCCATGCTCAACATCGTTGCAACCTATGAACTTTGTGTGGCATGAATGCTTTTATTCATTTTGTGATCTCTTGAATTTGCTGTTCTTTATTCCACATGGGATATATTTGTGTTTATGTTTACTTTGTTTTTTTTGGGGTAGTTTATTTTTTTTAAATACTCATTCCAGGATTCCAGGACTTCTAAAAAATTTCCTGTACTTGAATGATGAGTATGCTGGATCAGAAGTAGGGCCGATGATTTCTACCCCATAACAGGCTACAAGGTGAATTATTTATCCGTTTTTGGATTTAAGATTATTTTTTTTTTTCATTGTAGAGTAAAAATGCGGTGTAGTTGACTTGTGTTTTTTTATTTTTTACAATAATTTGGGGTTTTTATTTAACAAGCAGTGCTCACGTAGGCATATTTTTTTCTTAGTTTTGGGGGTTTAATTGTAAGTAAAAAATTGAACGAAGAAATTTTCAATATACCCCTAAAACAACATTAGCAGGTATCTGATGAGTACAATTTGTGTTTTTGTAGAATATCTCATACTTTATGGGTCTTTTCAACAAAGGTAAACCCTTTTATGATTGTGTTTTTAAAAATGATCAGCCAGAAAGCAGTAGTGAACCTTTAAAATTTTATCTTTTATTGTTATTGCTTTTATTTTTTTCCATGGTTCAGCTTTTTCAAAATCACATTGAAAAAAAGAGTTATCCCAAAAAAATGTTTCACAACTCCCGCTGGCACTTGCTGGCCCCCATTGTGAATTTGGGGGGTTTTTTAAACCAATGTTAAAGAAAAAAAAACTAAACAGAATTTGTACATAACTTTTAATTTCCATTCCAAACCATTTTTTAGTCAGATTTTCACTGTATCTCTCTCTCGGTTTATTATCATGCCCTCCCCGAATGCTCCTCTGGCTGCCCGGGGCCCCGGGTTTTTGGGAGGGATCTGTGACACCTAGAAACACGAGTGCTTTTTGGGGGGACGGGGGTGATTGCAGGGAGGAAAGGGGCGTGGAGTGGTCTTGACATGGATTATGATTTTGGAGGGGATACACCCCTGACTTCTTGCGCCTTCGTGTTTGATTTTTGGGTTGGCTGACAAGTCGCGTCATGTGATTTTTTGTTCTGGTTTAAATTTTTGCTGGTTTTTTAATACGGTGCATTTTGATTGATAGAATGTATTTTTCATGAAGTTTTCTTTACTTTTTTATTTTTGGAGTTTTTTTTTTCCATTATTATATTATTATTTTTTATTATTTTTATTATTTTTTATTATTATTATTATTTTTATTATTATTATTATTATATTTTTTATTATTATTTTATTATTTATATATATTATACTAACTACCTACTACTATTTATATATAATATATATATAATTATGATGATGAGAGATGAGATTGAGATGAGATAGATGAGATGATGAGATGAGATGAATGAGTGAGATGATGATTATGATGATATGATGGATGATGATGATGGATATGATGAGATGATGATAAGATATGATGATGAGATGATGGATGATGAGAGATGTTTAAAATGATTAGATTAATTATTGTTAATAGTTTTTATGTTTTTATCATCACCATCATCATCAATAATAATTTGGTGTTTTTTACTCCCTTTTTATTTTTCCAGGCATGCAATGTTCAGCTTTTGGATTGATGGGGGAGATTGTGGGTTGAAAATATGAGAAAGCTGCAGAATTACTGTTCCAACTCATCAAATATCACAAAATTTTGCCAAAAGTAGGGATAGTTCTACGAAAGTATTAAATTAAAAAAATGGGAAATTTAAAAATGAATAGTTTTATTATAAAATATTTTTTATTTTTATTATTTTATTATTTTTATTATTATTTTTTTTTTTTTTATTATTATTATTATTTATTATTTTATTTTATTGTTATTGTATTGTTTATTGTTATTGTTATTGTTATTGTTTTTGTTATTTTTTTATTTTCATTTTTTAATTATTATTTTTTTATGTGTTTTTGCTATTGTTTTTTACATGTATTTTTAATCATGTTTTTTTTTTCCCTTGTATTGCTAGGTCTGTTTTCTAATGATTTTGTTATTGCTTTTATTAAGTAAGTCTACCATGCTAACTGGTGATGTGTGTTGAATTTGCAGAAGCTTTTGTATTTACCACTTATTTAAAAAATTATCATATGCATCTGCGGGTATATCTATGGCTGGATGAATATTTCACACTTCTAATGCCCAACAAGACCATTGATGGGCGCCACACGGAGCACGGTGGTGTTCAAAAGCTTGGCAGTGAATAAAAGCGCAGAAAGTACTCTTCATTTCCTGAAGAAACAATTTGACAACAACCTGCAGCTTGAATTTAATATTAGTAGCAAAGACCATTCTGAAATGGTGTGTAATTTTTTATTTTTGGGTTTGATATCAAAGAATTAGTAACAATTTTTTTTTTTTTTTTTTGAAATATTGGGCAAGGTTTTCATTTAGGGTATTTTAAATTTCTGCCATTAACGTTTTACTAACTAAAATCTCATCTTTCTTTCAGTATTTTTTGACAATGAAATGGAATACCATTGTGAATAAGACAGAAGTGGATAAAGTTTACTAAAAACACCACTGAAAAACCCAGTCATAGTAATAAAACTATACATATGAGGAGGTCTCACCCAAGGTACTGGGCAAGAAGCTGAAGGCAACTGCACTGAGGAATATAGGTATGGTCTAGTGAATGTTTATTCCTCAAACCTCCTCAGCCTCTGGTCCAGGCCATCTTGCATTTAGAAACTTTTTCTTAGAGATGGAGGCTTACACAAAATGGTTTCAAGAGAAAGAAGTCTGGCCTCATATCAAAATTCAGGAAGAAAATGTAGGACATGAGCTTTTGTTCAATCAGAAATATGAATTTCCTGATAAAGGAAAAAAGCAGAGCAGAGTCCCGAAAGGAAAAGTAATGAAGTGAATACCTCACGAGTCTTGAAAGAAAATATTAATCAGAAAAAAAAACAAAGACTTATATGACTCATCCAAAAGTACATGAAACCAAAGAAAGAACCAATATAAGAATTCAAAGGGATCTTCTTTGGTCACCTCTTGATGATGATTACGCTTACATGGATTCAGAGGAAGAGGTGATGGTATGGGGAAACTGCATCCAAATAAGGAACACGAGGCTAAAAACGTAAGTGATGGTACCATAGATTCCTACAAAGGAAACCTTCCATGGGAAAAAGAGAACTTTTCAATCACCACTTATTCGAGGTCAACGTATGCCCCTGGTCTCCAGAAGATTTCAGGCTTCTAAAAGGCACCTGTTGGACATGTTTGCTGAGCAATTACTTTTATGTAAACCGCCTCTATAACTCTGAAATTTTGGCTACCAGGCAAGGAAGTCCCAGCCCACATGCCCCATTTTATCAGCAAAAGCATCATCAAAGATTGCAGGACAGGTAAAAGATATCCTTCCATTTGAGATTTTTTGTGTGTGTGGACCCAACAGTGAAAGTCATCCTTAGTGCCTGTATGAATCATTCTGTTATAGCCTTGTAGTT
>NW_023665138.1:0-13138 GCF_015228065.2 Penaeus monodon | reverse complement strand
GATTTTTAAAAGGGGGTATAGTTTTAAGGGAAAAAACTGAAAATAATTTTCGGTGCGGGGGGGGAGGGTTGGGAGGGTGGTGGTGGTGGGGGGGGTAAGAGGTTAGGGGGGGGGATCATCTGTGGTACCGACTTTTTCAGAGAGAAGGGGGGGGGAGCCCCTAGGTGTGTCTAAGATTTTGTTAGGTCATTGAAAATGATTCTGGTTACGGTCTTGTTACGTTATCCTTGGGGTTACGGTCAAAAACCCTGTTGTGATGCGTAATTTGGGGCGTTTTCCCAGTCCCCCGCCCAACAGTATCAATATTTCCCGGGCAGGAAATTTTGTCCCCAAATGGATTAAAAGCCCTGTTTAGTCTTTTGGGATTGAACATGATGACAATAGCAGGAAGAAAAGAAGTATTCAATGGAGAAACCCACCTACACTACAAATAAAAATCATCGCCCCTGGAGATATCCCCGCAATGAAAAAAACGGGTTTAAATTTCCGTAATCCATGGTGGCGACGTTTTTAAGAGGAGGATCAATCAAACAAAAAATTATTTTCCCAGAATTTAAATTTATCCTACATGATGGTCCTGAACCATGCCCCTTCAAACATCCAAGGCTCCCCACCGGTGAAGATGATCTCCAAATTTTCCCATCATTCCCCAAATAGGGAAAATCTTTGGCAAAACGAATAAAACCGTGATTTTCTTTTAGAAAAAAACAAAAAAATGCTTTGGAGAGGAAGGAGGGGGGGTGGTGAATTAGGAAAATGTGAAAGCACGAGTTTTTCCCCTTCCAAATGTTTTACAATATACGGTTTGACGCAAAATAGGGGTTGAGGAAAATGAAAAATAAAGTTAATTGTACAAGATTTTTATAATTTTTTGAGTACTTTTTCTTATCCCTGTCACGGCGAGGGACGGAACGGAATTTGGTGATTAGCAGATCTTTGTGTGACGACCTGTGGGGTGGGGGGACGGGGGGAGGGCGTTGGGTTTTGATTTTGACAGTTTCATTCATTGGAGGGGTGGCACTCGTCTTAAACGGGTCATTCCGATCCGGGTACAAGTTCAAAAAACGATAAAAAATTTCGGGGGCGGGTGGGAGGGGGGGAGGGGTGAGAGGGACGGACGCCTGGCATTGGGGGGGGATTTTGATTGCATCATTCATTAAGGGGGGTGACACTCGCACTTTAGTGAGGGCTGATTTTCTCCTAAGTAGGACCCCTTTTGTTTTTTTTTTTCTTCTTTTTCTTACTATTTTTGCTTTTGGGTATGGAGGAAATGTAGGGCAGGGGCGGGAGGGGAAAAAAGGAGGGTTGTTTTTGGAGGGAGGAGGGGAGGGGGAAGGGAAGGGCCCTTTAGGTGTGTGTATTAACACATTGGGGACTTTAGGATTATGATAATTAGGAGGGGGGGTCATTCGTCTGTACAGGGCCAATTTTCATCCCAAAATAAATTTTTTAAAAGATGAATATTGCGGTGCGGGGGGTGGGGAGGTTTGGGAAAAGGGGGTGGGGGGGGTGGGGAAGGGTGGGGAGGGGGATCCTGTGGTACCTGCTATGGTTCAGAGAGAAGGGGGGGGGTCCTCCCGGTGTGTTAAAGATTTTGGGTTTCGGTCATTGATAATGATTTTGGTTTTCGGTATTTATTGCGTTAATCACTTTTGCGGGCAAACCGTTTTTTTGGGGTAAGTGAGGGTTCTTCCAGCGCCTGAGGGGGAGGGGGGGAGGGAAAATATCTTAGACGGTTTAAAGATTTTCCCTTTCCCATCATGAATGTAATCACTTTAATTAGCCTACTTTTCATATGCGCCAGAACGACCATAAAGGTAGTCTGGTGTGCATGCTAAACATCATTAACTATGATTTTAAAGATTTTGGTTACGGCATTTATTCGTTAATCACTTGGGTTACGGCATTGGTTACGTAAATCGATTGCGGTTTCCAGTTCTCATTACCCTACTTCCTGTTTACACCCTCATGTACGTACGTGAGTGGAGTAGTTCTGTCCTTTCTCCATCTACTCACACACACACTCAGACACACACAGACACACACACAAACACACCACCCCACCCACACACACACACCCAAACACCCCAAAACCCCAATATATATATTATATATTATATATTATATATATATATTTTAATATATATATAGGCCGCGGTGGCCGAGTGGTTAGAGCATCGGACTTAAGACTGTTACGACGGCAATCTGAGTTCGAGGGTTCGAGTCACCGACCGGCGCGTTGTTCCCTTGGGCAAGGAACTTCACCTCGATTGCCTACCTAGCCACTAGGTGGGCAAGTCAGCCCAAGTCAGTGCTGATCCCAAGCCTGGATAAATAGAGAGAATGATTACCTAAAAGGTAAAACACCGGCACTCTCCGTGGAAAGGAACTGGGGACCCTACCACGTACTCACTCCTAGAGCATCACAATATGAAAACTACAATTAAGTATCATGCTGTGGCCACGGCGGTTCAGACATGAGCCTATGCCGTTGAAAAAAAAGAAAAGGAAAAGAAAAGAAAAATATATGTGTGTGTGTGTGTGTGTGTGTGTGTGTGTGTGTATGTATATATATGTATATATCTATATCTATATTTATATATATTATATATATATATATATATATATATATATTTATATATATATATATATATTATGTGTGTGTGTGTGTTGTGTGTGTGTGGGTGGTGTGTGTGTGTGTTTTGTGTGTGTGTGTGTTTGTGTGTGTATATATATATAGAAAAAAATATATATGTGTATGGGGTGTGGTGTGTGTGTGTAGTATATATATTATATATATATATATATATATATTAAAATATAATATATATATATTATATATATAATATATTGTGTGTGTGTGTGGTGTGTGTGTGTGTTGGTGTGTGTTTGTTGTGTGTATGTTTTTGTCTGTACATACATATAATATTTTATATATATATATATATATTTTAAAATTATATATATATATATATAATGTATATATATACACATAAAAACACACACCCCACACACACACACACACACACACACACATTCACACACACTCAAACAGACACACACACACACACATACACACACACACACATATAAATATATATATATATACATATTATATATATATAATATATATATATATATATATATATATATATATATATATATATATATATATATTTGTGTGGGTGTGTTGGTGTGTGGTGTGTGTGGTGTGTGTGTGTGTGTGGGGTGTGTGTGTATGTGTTTGTGGTGTGTGTGTGTGTGTGTTGTCTGTACATACATTTTTTTTTTTTTTTTTTTAACGGTAGGTTCATGTTTGAGTCGCCGTGGTCACAGCATGAGACTTAATTGTAGTTTTCATGTTGTGATGCTCTTGGAGTGAGTACGTGGTAGGGCCCCCAGTCCCTTTCCACGGAGAGTGCCGTTGTTTACCTTTTAGGTAATCATTCTCTCTAATATCATACATACATATATGTATATATGTATATATTGTATATATATATATATATATATATTATAATATATAATTATAATATATATTATATAAAATAAAATATACATATATGTATTATACATAAACCCACCCCACCCCACACACACACACACACACACACACACACACACACACACATGTATATATATATATATAAAATATATATATATAATATATATATATATATATATAAAATATAAGAGAGAGAGAGAAGAGAGAGAGAGAGAGAGAGAGAGACGAAAAAGAGAAACGAGAGAGAGAGAGAGGAGAAAATGGAGAGAGGGAGATAGAGAGAGAGAGAGAGAGAGAGAGAGAGGAGAGAGAGGAGAGAGAGAGAGGATACCCCAAAAACCTATGTATATATGTATATATATATAATATATATATATATATATATATATATATATATATAATATATATATGTATATATATACATATAATATATATATATATATATTATATATATATATCTATTTTATTATATATATGTATATATATATATATATGTATATTAGGTGTGTGTGTGTGTGTGTGTTGTGTATGCTTGTGTGTGTGTGTGTGTGTGTGTTTGTGCTCTCTCTTGCAGGTGTTTCTGGGAGGTAGAAACTAATGTGGGCGTATGTGTACGCATATTCTTTTACACATCGACATTTAAAAATATTAAATCGCATTAACCCATAAAAAATTAGTTTAATGTGAATAGAAATCAACGTTTGTGATATTTGGTGCATATAAGCATAATAGAATTCATATCATAGTCGACGTATTCTCACACCAGCCCATTCCTGCAGCCATGGCAAAGGTACAATACTGTGAGCTAAGCAGAAGGAAGAAATCCGACAAACAGGCACACACATGTATACAATACCTAGCTTGCGGTTACCATATTTCTGCAAAAATCGATATATCATAACCGGAAACTCAAACTCTCTCGCTCATTTTTTTGTGATAAATATGAAATTTGCTGTGTTAATGATAACTGTTGAGATGTAAATTATATCTCTGTACGATAGAACCAACAGGGAAAACTGCTAAGATTTATCGCGTTAAGGCAGGACAGTTTCCCAAGGGAATCTGTCACAGTGAATAGGGGAATCCCCGTTCGCTGCACCCCCCCCTACCCCCAAGCTAGGTCCTTCCACGCCCGCTCTCCCTCTCCTCGCCCCGTCTCGGCTTCACACCCCCCCCCCGGGCTAGAAAAAGACCAGTAAGTATTCGTAAACCAGAGGCGAAAAAAAAATTTGAAAACTGACCAGTTAATCCGAAGTTTTCCATGACGAAATTATACATATAATGAAAGTGAAATTCCCGCACATAGCGCGTCTAAATGAACACTTCAACGGTCGGGGTGCGACCCTGCATTTACCTTTTCCGAAGCTGCTCAGGCAACCCCCATGCTTATCTAAAGCAATATCTCAGTTATTTCAAAGATATATTAGTGCAGCTCAGACATAAGTTAAAAGGGAAACCCCCAGAAACCCTAAACACGGCATATTTTGTCGGCAGGTCACAGACCTGAGGCGATCATAAAGTGTGAATTTGACTGACAGCACAGTAAGTAAATGGAGTAGAGGTTGAAGGTCGAGACTGGGGGAATTGTTGTACAACATTTGGCATAACATTTTGTTGAATATCTCGATATCAAATGAAATTTTGATCATAAGACAGGTCTTACAAATTAGAATTGAACATTGTCTTGGGTGGTTATACTATCGCAGCAAGCTTATAATTTGCCATAACTGCATAAAAAGCCAGGAAGTTTCGATAGCATATATACTCATGATACAGATTAGCGGCAAAAAATTTTGGACGGTATATATACAATCGCGTCAGGTAAAGGGTTAACACCGAATCCCTCCCTTAAATTTACAAAATTACATTTACATAAGGTTTTTATATTCTTTTAAAATTACACAAATCTTCAGTTTTTTTAATTATCATTTTTATTAATTTAGATAATTGTTTTATAACTCTGATTTTTTTTTTTCGCTTTATATTTACCCGCCACGTCACCACCTTAATTATGGATTATTCAAGTATTTGGGGGGCACAGCGTACGTATCGTGACAGATTGACTTTATTCTGGGTTTTGTTTTACACATTAAATGTTCGTTTCTAACGTCCTGTTAATTGGTTTTAAAAGTGTTTTTATCGTAAGCTTTCACCTTTTTTTCTTAATCAAATTTTTGTTTGCGGGCACCCCTGGATTACCCTTTCTGTGACGTCGCGGATGGCTTCCGTTTTCCTTCAGAAAGAGCTTCTATCTTTTTTTTTTTTTTACTTACCCGTGGTGCTTTGCTTTCGCTTGTTTTTTTCCATTCAACATGGATGGTCAAGAATACTATAACCAACCTATTTCAAAGGGATGTGTACCTGGGGGAGGGACAGTGTGTCCACACAGTGGACGGACCCCTCTCTCATTCTTTCGGCCCTAAGCCGCCATCCGCTGCTGGGTGGATAATTTTGGGCTTCCTCTTGACAGAGAGCCTTACTCAGGCTTCGGGAAACATCCCTTTCCTCTCTAGAGAATTTCTACAGCTCGCTCCAGGTCGGAGAACAAGCAAAGAAGAATACGCATATAATAAATAAAATGGTTGTACATTTTCTATCTTTTACTGGTGTCTTATCTCTTTGGGGAGTGGTTGTTGTGGGTGTGAGTGCCCACAGGTATGGCGGGTGCTGAAGTCGGAGATCAACGGGGGAGCCGATAGGTTCCCCAGTCGTCTCCCTCCTAACGGAAGTCGCCCTGCCGCGGTAGGGGGGCTCGAGGTCCCTGATCTGGGGAGCCGGACCAGAGAAATACCCATACTGGAGGGGTCATAAGTGAGGGATGAGACAAAATGGCTTCCCGGTGCACCAAGGCCTATGAAGGCGATGGTGCACCCACCCCTGGTTCATTCCATCTTGGACCAGGAGAACTTCCCCCCCACGTGTGTATGCCGTGGGGTGGCGTTCCCGTATTACCAGGAGACAGGGGTCCTGGAGGGTGAGCGATGCGCCACATGCGCCCTGCAGCATCAACACACCCCTTTTGGGGCCCCTATTCTGGTTAGAGGGTGGCTTGATCAAGGAACGTCAAGTCAATTGGCTGGTCAAATATGGGAAGGGTCAAGCAGGCACGTTCAGCGGTAGCGCATAAGTACCGCGATTACCATCCGTACTGCAATAGTGTCTGCCTATATTTCCTCATTGGCTGTTGGGAGATTTTGAGGCCCAACTGTAGCTTCCCCTCGTTGGACTCCATGGTGGGTGAGGAAATGAAGAATTCTAATTTGTATGATTACTACAAATTTACAAAGATCTAGCACTCTCCCTGACGACCTACGCAATCCCCTGGCCATTCCCTCTGGAACATCACATGTTGTCACTCTGGAACCTTTCCAGCTTCCAAAGGGCAAGAATGGGAATTCCAATGGTTCCTGGAATCCCAAACCAGGTAAGAAGGGGAAAATTCCCCCTCAATCCATTAAGGAAATCTTACCTGGTAAATATGAAAGTATTTCATATAGTAAGTACCTAGTAGTGAAGACCATTGATGGTGTATCAATCATGGATCTTGGTATTTTGAAGTACATCGGAAAATAGTTGAAGTATGTCAATGTGATCCTCGCATCATCCCACAGCGAGATGGTAGCTTGATAGTTGAGAGTGACCGTCTGCGTGCGATATGCAACATTCCTGGGGCTATATTTTAATTACCAGTGGTGCTTGCTTTGCTTTGTTTTATCCATTAACAAGGATGGTCAAGAACACCATAACCAGACCCTATTTCAAAGGGATGTGTACCTGGGGCATGGGACAGTGTGTCCACACAGGGGAAGTGAATGGCTTGTTCACTTCCCCTGTGGGGACACTCTCATTCTTTCGTCCCTAAGCCGCCATCCGCTGCTTGGGTGGATAATTTTGGGCTTCCTCTTGACAGAAAGCCTTACACAGGCTTCGGGAAACATCCCTTTCTGCTCTAGAGGAATTTTACAGCTCACTCCAGGTTGGACAACAAGCAAAGAAGAATACGAATATAATAAATAAATGGTTGTACATCTACTATCTTGTACTCTCTTTGGGGAGTGGTTGCTGTGGGTGTGAGTACCCACAGCTATGGCTGGGTGCTGAAGTCGGAGATCAACAGGGGAGCCGATAGGTTCCGCAGTCGGCTCCCTCCTAATGGAATTCGCCTTGCCGCGGTGGGGGGGCTTGAGGTCCCAATGATCTGGTGAGCATATAGTAAGTACCTAGTAGTGATGGTGTATCAATCATGGATCTTAATATTTTTAAGTACATTGGAAAATAGTTGAAGTATGTCAATATGATCCTCGCATCACCCCACAGCGGGATGGTAGCTTGATAGTTGAGGTTTCATCACCAGACGAGAGTGACCATCTGCATGCGAGATGCAAATTCCTGGGGCTCAACTTTCATGTTCACCTTACAAAACAATCAATCAGTGTAAGGGAGTTGTCTTTTCCCGAGACCTGATGAGGTATTCTGAGGAGATACTGTTAGAGGAACTAGAGAATTTTAATGTAGTGGCAGTAAAACGTTTTAGGAAGAAAGTTGATGGTTTGGAACAGTCGACACCAGCTCTCCTTTTAACTTTTAACACGCTAGTCCTTCCAGAATCAGTTAAGTTGGCATGGTACCACCTCAAGGTAAAGCCATATGTGCCCAACCCTATGCGGTGCTTCCACTGCCAGGGTTATGGGCATGGAGCCAACTCTTGTCGTTTTAAAGAAAATGGACAACCAAGAGTATGTGTAAAGTGTGGTACCACAGGTCATCAAGGAGATGACAACTATCCAGGTCCAATATGCTGTTACCACTGCAAAGAAGGTCATGAAGCTTCATCAAAGCAATGTAAAAGGTACAAATTTGAAAAAGAAGTATTGGTAATAAGGAGCAAGGAGAAAGATAGTTTTCCAGAGGCAAAGCGACGTGCCTGTGTGCTATTTGCACACCCAGGTAGGTCCTTTGCTTCTGTTCTAGCCCATCCTCCTTCCCACCAACCCTTGCCCTCCAGTGCTTCTTACATCACACACTCTGTCACTTCCTTAAACCTCAGTCCCCAATTGCTGACACTGCCTCTGGTGAGTTGTTCCACCAGAAAGGGAGTAGGAGTGACGGGTCTATGAGGAGACTCCTCCTCCCAAAGTAAGTTTTTGGAGCCATCAGTTTCAGGTTCCAGAGATTTCAACGGTGACAGCTCCAGCTACCACCACATCCACAGGGGCCTCCTCTGCTAGGCAGAATACCCTGAAGCAAAAGGCTGAGGTACGCCCTTTGCCCAGGCAAAGGAAACCTTAGCCTGTTCAAAAGACTCATTTCAAGGTGGGGTCTTTGGAGCTGTCTGAAAGGGCTCCAGGGGCCTCAATGGTGACAACTCAGCTGCCACCACATCCACAGGGGCCTCCACTGCTAGACAGAATGCCCCTGAGCAAAGGCTCAGGTCCGTTCTTTGCCCAGGCAAAGAAATTTCTGACCCTGTCTAAAGGAAGCCTGTGGAAACTAGTTCCACAGGTAAACAACCCTAAAAAGGTACTCCCAGGATCCTGGAAAGGGACAGCTTAAAGGTGTGGGGCAAACTTTGACCACAGGTGCTGCCAAACACCTTCTGAAGAAGTAATCTAAAGAACTTGCTACCCTAATCCAATGGAACTGTCAGGGAATTCATGCAAAATAGGAAGAATTGCAACATTTGATAGCTTCATGTAATCCAGTTTGTGCCCAAGAGATTATGACCAGGGAAAATTGTCCCATATTCCTGAGAGGATTCCAAGTTCAAGCCCATTATGGGACCTTTGAGAATGGACCTCATGGAGGAGCAACAGTAATGGTACGTCAGGATATTCCCTTCCAGGCCATCCACCTGCAGACAACAGTGCAGGTGAAGACTGTGAGATAGGCTTGACACTTTACACTTGCATCCATCTACCTTCCTAAACTAATCTCAGCATAAATGATTTGGAAAATCTACTTGAGCAGTTGCCTCATCCATCTATTCTTGCGAGATTTCAATGGTCGGCATCACCTCTGGGAGACACTTTGTGCAAACCCTTGAGGAAGGGCCTTGGAGTCCTTGTTCTTGAGAGTAGATGCAGTTTTACTGAACTGTGACACTCCCACATATTTCCAAATTCAAACTGGGACATTCTCAAATATCGACTTGTCAGTAGGCAGTCAGTCAGTTGTACTTCACTTGGCAGGTCATGAAAGACTTACATGGAAGCGACTACTTTCCAATACTTTTGCAGGAGGTGAATGGTATTCCAGTCAATGGAGTGCAAAGATGGCGACTTGAATATGCAGACTGGAATCTTTTTAGATCAACTGCAATATTGCAAGGATCTGTTAATGATTTCCAGTGTGTTCAAGATGCTGTTAATCACTTCACATCACGAATTCACCTTGCAACAGAAGCATCCATTCCCAAAAGTAGCGGGCAGTACCGTCGACCTCCGGTACCATGATGGTCTGATGAATGCAAACAAGCTGTCAGAGCAAGAAAAGCTGCATTAAGGCAGTTGAAACGACGCCCCAGCATTGTAACCTTGATCCATTACAGAAAGACTCCAGCCAAGGCCAGGCGCGTCTCCTCGATTAACTCTGGGACCCCTTAGCATGGGTATGGGAGAAGGTGCTTAAGATTGCTGGAAAGAGCACATCGATATCACAACCTGCTCTGAAGATAGATGGCATAATCATCACAGACAAAATAGATGTTGCAAATGAGCTAGCTAAATCCATGGCAGAGATCTCCCCTGGAGCATCTTACACTGCTCGACTCTCCACTCTTTGGGCTGGACAGGAACGACACCCAGTGTCCTTCTTCAGTAGGACTGCAGCACAACTTCCATACAACATTTTTGCGGCTCTGCCATAAGACTGCTCCAGGAAGTGATGATATTCCATACCAAATGATATCTCACCTACCAGAGAGCTCCCAGAACTTCCTGTTGGACTTATTCAATAGGATCTATAGGGAGGGCACAGTACCATCCACATGGAAAGAGGCTATAATTATTCCTGTTCATAAACCTGGCAAAGATGCTTCCATGCCAGGAAATTACAGACCAATTTCTCTTAACAGCTGCATCTGCAAGCTGATGGAGAAAATGGTAAATTTCAGGTTGACATGGCTGCTAGAAAAGGAAAATGTATTGACCCCATATCAATATGGCTTTAGAAAATTGAGATGAACCACAGATGCACTTGTGAGGATGGAAACTGCTATACAGAATTCCTTCGCACAGCGACGTCACATGATAGCAGTCTTCTTTGGCCTTGAAAAGGCCTATGATACTACTTGGAAGCATGACATACTCTTGAAGCTGTATGACATTGGTTTTAAAAGGAGCATTACCTACCTCATACAAAGCTTCCTTACTAACAGGAAGTTTAGAGTTTGGGTGGGAAACAGTTTCTGTAACCTGAAAGATCAGCTGGAAGGGGTCCCACAAGGGAGTGTGTAAGATGTAGCAGACGGGACCGGTGACCTCACCTCGCTCTCCCCATCCTTCCTCCAGCTGTTTCAGTCACTTCGGCAGCTGGGACAGTCACTACTTATACCGTGGAGAACCTAAGCCTAGGAGAGTTCATGTCCAATGCGTGGCGTGGTAAGGTCGGCCTAGCCTCCCCCTCCGGACAGGTTGACCTGACATGTGACCCCACGTGTACACCACTTTTAGCCAGTGAAGGTCGTCAGTGGTGTGTTCACATGTGTTGTGAGCCCTATGTATGTTGACTACCATTACTGTACCCGTTATATCTGGCGGTAGTGAGGGGCGCTGTGTCCTTCCGGCTCGCAACACGATCACCACCTCCAAAGAAGAAAATCCGCTCGACCGCTACAAGACATGTCGAAGAAAAAAAACACGTAAGTACACATTTGGGCCCCCTTTCTATTATTTCTTTCCCTTCCTTCTTCGCCCATATATGTGTTAAGCTGTTGGTTTTTTGTGGGTAAAAAGTGCTAAATGAAAGTAAATGGCATGTTCTTACAATATTCTTTTGACCTCAGATCGCACTCGATCGTGTGATCGAGTATGTGGTCATTAAACATGAATATCATTCATTAGTTAAGTAGTTAATTAATTTCTCTCGTTTTTAGAGATTCGTTTCATCTGCAACGAATTTAGCGTGTTCGTGATTTTATCTTATCATGAATATCATTTCATTTTATCTCATTCCTCCCCTTGCCCAGACCTGACCGCACTTTCTCTTTCGCTTGTGGTCGGTCAGTTGTGGTCTTGACCTGACCTGACCTTTTCCTTTTTCCGGTCAAACCTAGGGAATTAACCATAGCATCGTTACAAATGCTCAGTGGTGACACGTTCTATTGGCGCTAGAATGGAGCGTGTAATGCAATTTTATTAAAATGTACTATATTGAATATAGCATAGGATCTCCCCCATATCATAGTGCATAGGATTGCCATTATTACCCCGGGGTTGCGTAAATGGCTAATAGATCTGTGCTCTGACGTTCGAAAAGTAAGTACAGGTAAAACTGAAGTTATTCGTTTGATCAGCAACTTTGAGTCTTTGTGACCCGCGGTTATGTCCGTTAACTAATGTAGGATTAGGGTTTACGCTAGAATTATTATTCTCTTATTAATCGCACCCTTCTCACCCTCTTGAAGTTGCTAGCGTGTTTTGGGTAATACCCAGGTGATCATGTGATTCGTAAATATCTGTAAGGAATGTCGCAAGTGCCAATCAGATACGCAGAAAAGTGCAGGTTATTTATAGATTTTCCTGGCTCGAGTCGCTTCAGTCAGTGTACGGCATTTTGGGTATAGGATCCACCGTCAATGAAGTCTAACATGTACCTCGGCAGATTTTCTGACCCCGAGAAGATTTGCTTGCTAAAAAGTTGACGAATATTTTTTTCATGTCACCATTCATTCATGCATACATTCTGTCACATATCATTAAATGTTGAACTCAATGTGGTATTTGAAATAATTTTATATAGCTAGCATTGCTAATTTACCTCAGTTTTCTAATAGTGAACGTTAATATTTGTGTTTGTGATTCATTCTGTGTGAGGCCACTCTTGCTTTCCCTCTCATTCACGCTAGCTGTCACACACGCATACACACAAACATTCACCTCACTCATCCATGCAGGACAAAAGACACTGAAACCTTTTCATTAATAGGGTTGAGTTGCCGTCTTTGTGCCGGCGTAAAGATTTATGATGTATCTCTTTAGCCCGCAATTTTGTCAGTCGTGATGAGTGACTAATACATGATGTACAAATTCCATTTATTTCTTCTCTGTGTGACGACAGTGGTTCAAGTAAATCCTTGCGGATTGCCATTGTTGTTTCCCTTATCTACTCTCATATCTATCAGAGACGGTTGGTAGTTCAAGCCAGGTCCATACGGATCGCTACTGACGTCTCTCTCATCTATTTTCTTCTTTATCCTTGTGAAAATAAAACACAAAACGAAAAAAGATGAAAATAAATTAAAAACGAAAATGAAAAAAACGCAAATTTTTATAGATAACTGGCAAGTGGTACTTAACCCCCTCTTCTCTTTTGCCTTTCATTCTCTCTTACTCTGGTCCTTACAGTATGATCTGGTTCCCAACTATATATTCACCCGGACGACGATAGCCACACGGCAGGAAAGGGGGACCCCCC
>NW_023665137.1:0-2500 GCF_015228065.2 Penaeus monodon | reverse complement strand
CACGAGGATCCCTCGAGGCGATGTCCCCCCATGATCGCAAGGGGATGTTAAAAAGGCATAAGGCGAGCCTCCAAGACACGGGAAAAAGCGTCCGGTTTCGCTTCCATAAGCAAACTGGCGTATCAAGGCCTTGAAGACCCAGCTGGCCTTCTGCTAGGTCCGAAAATCTCCCAAAAGCTCTTGTTGATCAGTTCATGGCCCCCGTTGCCAGACCAATCCGTCTAGGTTTTTGGTTAAGCCCCGGGGTAGGACTACGGACCAAGGTATGTAAAACTCTCTGTAACTTCAATTTCCCCGCCGCAAGCATGATCGAGAAAAGGATTTCCCCAACAGGCCCCCCAAAATCCTGAATTTGGGCTTTGGGCCAGGGGACCCCTAAGCCTAAGGCTTCGCCTCATTGCTAAAGCTCAAAAGCCCCCACAAGGACCCAAGGAATGTAGGGTGGCAACATCGTCGGCAAAGTCAAGGTTGAGACCTTATTTTTCCTAGTGTTTCTCCCCAGGGGCTTTTGGCCAGTAGCTTGCCCCCTATCCAGCCATACAGGGGGTTTTAAAAGTGTTTTTTGTCAAGACAAGCCTTTCCTCACCCCCGAATTAACAGGGAAAAAAATTTAAAAAAACCCCCACCACACTTTACAGCACTTTCAGTACCCGTATAAAGGGTTGCTATTAGGCAATAATCGTGTCGGAGTTCCCGAGCCCGGATCCCATAGCGATTCCCGATGCACCGAGTCAAACGCCTTCTTGAAAATCGATGAGGTGCAAGCAAAACCAACGACAAACTCACGACGGGTACCACAATTTCCGATGCGTAGTATACGGGTTTTTTGGATTTGCCGGAGTAAATCCAGACTGCTCTGGTCCGATCCTCAGTGGTGGTTGCAGATCCGTTTCAGAGGAATGTGGCGAGAACCTTGCCGGGTATGCTGAGCAGTGTAAGCCAGGGTAGGGGGTAAAATACCATGACCCCCCTTTCCCCCACAGAGAGGGGACCACCCCCCCAGCGTCAGGGGGAACGGTCCCAGAATGCAATGCGGGCCCCCGAGCCATGGGTTTCCCCCCCCACCCTTTGCAGTTCGCAGGGTTATCCATACCGCGCTTTCCCCACTTTTCAGTTTGGGAAAATAGCCATCCAATCTTTGGGGAAGAGGTTTCCTCGCTGATGGGGGGTCCGGCACAGGCCTGAGACATCGCTTCACCCAAGCTAACTTTGGAGGGTTCCTGGTACAAGTTAAAAATACCACCCAAAGTTCACGAACCCCAAAACATGATCTGAGAGATTGTCCATTGCTGATCGGTCTGCAGTCATCGTGGGAGGGATAGAGTTCAGTTTTCTCGGGTTGGTAGGCAGGGGCAAAGGTCATTTACCAAAAGAAAAGGCCTTCAACCTCTCAGAAGTTTCCTGTGAACTGTTCCTTGCCTTTCAGCAGTGTCTGAGCCTAGGCCCCATGAAACGACGCAAGATTGATTCCCATTCAGCGGCCTACGACATGCTTCAGGCCCAAACAGTAGTAGGTGACAACCCACACTGTGCGTACGGGTCTTCTACCCCCGAGAGGGCAGCCACCTAACCCCAGTGCCCAATTCCGCGATAGCAGAGGAAAACCCCTCATCCCCCGCAAGGACCGGATGTCCCAAATGCCTACCCCGGAAAGCCGCCTGAGGTTAAGCCCCGGGTGGTCACTCCCGGGGGGGCCCCCCACTTGCCGCCCCCCGACGCGCCCCCCAAAAAAGGTGGTCGGCAGGGGTGGGGCCGCCCTTCCCCCTATGGGGATATATCCCATGATAAATCCCCCCGATAAAGGAATTGAAAAAAAAAAATGCATATGTACATTACATAAAAAATAATTTTTCATATTTATATATACTATAATTATATATATATATATATATATAATATATATTATTATATATATATAATTAATATATAAAAAATATATAATATTATTTATATTTTATATAATAATAAAACTTATTTCATGTTGTTTTTATATAATATTAATATTATTTATAAAATTATATATAAAATATATATATATGTTTTAATATATATATTTATAAAAATTTTATATAAATATAACCAACATCTATGTGTGATGTGGTGTGTGGGTATATATATAAATAAAAATATATTAAATTTTTAATATTTTAAATTTTAAAATATATATTTTTATATATAAAATATATATTATATATTGCCCACGCCCGTGGGTTTTTCTCTTGCAATTTAACATAAAAAGGATGACCCTAGGCAGGGGGTTAAATGAAGGGACCGGGGCAAAAACCTGACGCAACGGTGGGGGAGGGGAGGAAAAAAAGGGAGGGGGGGGAACAAGGGCCCAAAAGGGAGGGGGGACCCCGGGGGGTTTTTTTTTTTGGGGTGCCCCCCCGGCTTTCCCCCTTTGTTTGGGGGGGGGGACCTTTCCGGTGGTTGCCATTTTTAAAATTTAAAAACTTTTTTTGGGGTTTTTGTGAAAAGGGCGATTTTAATTTGTCATGCT
>NW_023665136.1:0-47035 GCF_015228065.2 Penaeus monodon | reverse complement strand
TTAAAAAAAATTTTTAAAATTTTATTAAAGACATTTTTAAAAAAAATTTTTTTTTTTTTTAATTTATTTTTTTTTTTTTTTCCCCCCAAAAAAAATTTATAACTGTAATAATAATAATAAAAAGTAAAATAATAAAAAAATAGTCGTTATAAAAACGTTTTAATTTTTATTTTTGTTATTTTTATCATTTTTAAATTTTTTTACTAGTAGAAAAAATTGCAAAAAAAAATTTTTATAACAGTAATAAAACAGTAATAACGTACTAATTAAAAAATGATGTAAAAAATTTATATAATCCCGAAATTTTTGTTTTATTGTTGTTTTACTATCATATTTTTGGATTAGTATAGTTGCAAAAATTAATTATAACTGAATAATTGCAATAATAATGATAATAATTGCAATAATGATGAAATAATTGCAATAATGAAAATAATGATGATGAAAATGAGATAATAAAGATGATAACGATAATAATGAGAATCTGATAATAATGATATAATATGATGTAATGATGATAATGAGGAGAAACGATAATGGATGATAATCATGAAAAAATGATGATAAAAACAGGAATTCGGGCCATATATATTAAAAAAGGTAAAAGAAAAAAATACACAAAAGTCGAAAAAGGGGCAAAATCTGCGAAATGAAAATTTTTGAGGAATAAAAAATGACGTTTTTTCGATTTCTTTGATGTTTTTGGGAATTTTTAGGGAATAATGATAAAAATTTCCCAGAATGTTTTAATCTGAAAATAAGATGATAAGAGTCAGAATAAAGAAAAGAATTTTAAAATTTTAAGTTTATTAATATTATCATTTTATTATTATATTTTATATTTTTATTATTTTATTATTATTATTTTAAATTTTATTTTTTTATTATTATCATTATATTTTTTTACATTATTATTAGTATTTTGCTAAAAAAATATTAAACTGTAAAAATAACAATAATAAGTTAATAGTAATTTTAAAGTCGTTAAAAATGTTTTAATTTTATTTTTGTTATTATTATCATTATTACATTTTTTTAGAGTATAATGCAAAAATAATTTTTAAAACAGTAAAATTTACATGAATAACGATAAAATTTAAAAAATAATGATATAAAAAAATTAAAATCCCGTTTTATTTTTATTATTTTGTTTTTACTATAATTATTTTGTTTTATTAGTATAGTTGCAAAAATAAAAATTATAACAGCAACAATTGAATAATAAGATATTAATTGCAAAATGATGAAATAATTGCAAAAGATGTAATAATTTAATAATAATGATAATGATGATGATAATGATGTTTAATGTGAAATGATGAAAGAGGACGATAACGATAAAAATGGTAATCATGAAACAATGGTGATAACAACAGGAATTCTGTCCATATATAAAAAAAGGAAAAAAGAAAAAAAAACACAAAAGTCAAAAAAAGCGAAAAATCTAGCAAAATTAAACCCTTTTGAGAGTATACCCCAAAAAATGAGTGTTTCGATTTTTTTGAGATTTTGGCAATTTTTAGGGTAAAATTTGTAGTGTACGGGCGCACTCCCCGGACTCTAAGGGGTCCGATTCGCTGGATGACATGTCCTGGGGCCGAGTGGTGGGGGCCGGGTCTTTCCCATGCCACTGCCGCCTTCTTCCCACGGAACAAAGGAGTGGGGAACTTGCAAGCGCCATTGACTTGGATGAGACGCCCCCGGGCCCCGTTTCCCACAAGAGGCGGGCGTTTTGAGAAATATTATGAAAGGTTAAAAAAAAATAACCAACGAACGTTTTTTTAACCAAGGTCGTTATTTGGTGGTTGAAGTCTCCGAGAAAAAAAAAAGATTTTAATTTCCCAAGTCCCAACCGTAAATTTACATTACCATTTTTTTCCAGTATACTTTCCTTTCCCAAAGTGCCAAATAGCCCTGAAGGGAGTAATGTCGTTTGATAGTTTTTTTCTCCCTCTTTTTTCAGGGTTTGTTTGGGCTTTGGTTTTTTGGGACTGCCGGAAATATGGGTTGGTAGTCCAACTTATTTGCATTTTTTTCTTTTTTTCGCCCCATGCCTGGGGCATGGTGAGGGTCTTTTTCGGGTAAAAAATACCCCTATTTTGTGGGGGGAAGTCTTTCGGTCCTGCTTCTGTGTGTACTGTGGTCCCGTTCTCGGTGTGCTCGTTTTGGATTTACTTTGGGGATTTCCCTCGTTTCACCCCAGGATTTGCCGAGATTGTCCCCCGCAAAGCTAAGTATTCTTTTTTTGGTTGGTGTAGGAGACCGGTCTTTTTTGGACTTTGGCGGTGACACGCTTATCACCACATGGGGGCCTCTTTCACGTCCCAAAGCGGCCCTTGGTGAACTCAAAGTGGAGAAAAAAAGGACCATTTTCACACAGAAGGAACACTGTTTGAGGATCCGTACCCCCAGTGTGCCTTTCCTTGTTTTTAAACTAAGAAATATTATTTTCCCTTCCCTAGCTCGAGGACCCGTACCCCGGGAGGAAGGTTTTTTTCAATAAGCTCCCCCCATAATAATTTCGGGGCCCATTTTATTTTTTTTTATTTTTCTTTTACTTGTCCGATTTGTTGTTTGATACCTCCCCGACGTGGGTGTCAGGCGTCCGTGATTTGGGGCCCCCTTGTGTTATATTTTTATTTGGCCTTCGCGTAAATATGTTTCTTTTTGTTTACACAAGTGTTTTTTTCAGAGTTATCAGCATAGTTATTTTAGTTTTTTTTTTTTCGTTAATCCCATTTGGGTGGAGATTAACTTGCTATATCAGAGTTTTGTAGTGTTCGTGCAAAAACATGTTTAAAAATACTTTGGGTTGGGACGCCAACTTAGGGGGAAAATACATGAGTCATTTTTGATTTTGGTGTTGATTTCACGTGCACACCCCGCTGTGAAAAAATTGGGATGTAGATCTATAACCATTCCCATGACTGAATTCCTGTAGACCTCCCAATGAGGCGATTTTTTCAAAAAAAAAAATATCATTACGTAGAGCTCATCGGTCCCGTCAAAAAAAAAAATATATTAACAAAAGTTTGGTTCAGACTAAGGCTGAATGCTTGAAACTTATTTGGGCTGGGTCCCCTTAAACAGACATTGTGGTTACTCTATCTCGAAACCCCCGAAAGGCTGTAAGAAGGCTAGAGAACGGAGTTATAAGTGAACTCTAGAACAGACCATAACTTTGCTATCCCGGGCCCCCATTTCCAGCAGGTGGAGCTTCAAACTAAAGGGGAAGGGGGAAAAATTTTTATGATCTTGCGTTTTTTTTTCCAAACACGTCCACGCAGACCCCAGCCTACGCATTCCCTTTTACAATACAAATTACACATCCAACATTCAGCACATAAACCTGTATTTTCCCTTTCCCACCCTTTTTCATACAACTTTCACACCCCATACACAAAAAACAGGTTCCCGAACTATAATCGGGTGGTGGCAGCGTGCCGTAGGCCGGAATCTTTTAAATTGTTCATGCAGACGAAACTTTCCTTAATAAAATCTATATTCTCGGTTTTAGCCGAAAATCAACCAGACTAGGAATTCTAGGGTCTACCCCCGCTACAATAATGATGACAATTTCCCGAATCGTATTAATCATGACAATAATGATGATAAAATCAGAATAAAAAGAATTTTATAACATTGAAGATTATTAATATCTTATTATTATTTCTATTATTATTATTATTTTTATTTTTATTTTTATTATATTTGTATTATTTTTATATTTATTATTATATTATTTTCGAAAAAATTTTTATAACTTAATGATATAATAATAAATATAATGATAAATTTAAAAGTCTTTTTAATAAAGTTATTAAAAATTTTATTGTTATTTTATCATTAATCTTTTTAGTGTAGTATAATTGCAAAAATAATTATTTAAAAGAAATAATCAATAATAACGAATTAATTAAAAATAATGATAAAATAATATCATAAACCGTTATTTTAGTTTTTTTGTTGTTATTACTATATTATTGTTGTTGTTATTAGTATAGTTTCAAAAAAATATATTAAAAGCAATAATTATAATAAAAGATAATAATTGACCAGTATGAGGTTGTATCAGGCCAATAATTTTGTGTCGGAATTCCCATGAGCCTCAGGATCTCCCATAGCGATTCCGATCACCGAGCAAAAAGCCCTTTTGAGGTCGATGTGGGTGCAAGCATCCCACGACCAAACTCCCCACGGCGTTCCAAATTTTTCGAAGCGCTAGTATACGGTCTATTTTGGACTTGCCCGGAGAAATCCAGACTGCTCCGGCTTGGGCCCCAGTGGTGGTTGGGATCCGTTTTAGAAAAAGTGAGCGAGAACCTTGCCTGGGATGGAGCAGTGAATGCCGGTAGATGCTACAGTCCCAAAAGATCCCCTTTTCCCCTTCAAGAGAGGGAGACACGCCCCCCAGCAGGCAGGGGGAATGACCCGAGCCCAAAAGGCAGTCAGGGCGAGCAGGCCCGACCCTAGGTTTACCCCAGCCTTTTGCAATTTAGAGGGATATCACATATGCCCGCAGCTTTTCCCCCTTCAGCTGGAAATCGCCCGCCTAACCCCTTTTTAGGGTAGGGGGGGTTCCCGCTGAGGGTGGGTCCGGACAGGGGACGAGACATCGCTTGATCCAAGCTAACTTTGGAGGGGCCACCCTGGTACAATGTTCAAAATACTCAGCCCAAAGTTCACGAACCCCAACATGATCGAGTGATCCGCCCCCCCTGATCGGACGCAGTACTGGAGGGGGGCTTAGGGTTCAGTTTTCTTAGGGCTTGGTAGGGAGGGGAAAAGGCATTTACCAAGAAAAAGGCCTTTGGGCCTCCTCAGCAAGATCCCGATGAATGTTCCTTTTCCCTTTTCAGCAGGTCGAGCCCCAGCACATGGAACGACGCAAGACTTTATTCCCCTTAGCCGAGCCTTGGACACGCTTAGAGCCTCTAATCCCGGGGAGATGGTATTTGCCTTGTCCCTTTGGGGGTTTCGCCCAAGGACTCCGAGCGCTTCGAGTGTACGCGCTTTAAGGACTCCACAGAGCAATGAATCCCTCAGGTTGGGTTCTGAGAACGGGCAGAGATGCCCTGGGGAACCCAAAGGGCACACTCCCCCTCCCTTAGTCGTCCAAGTGAAACACCTAGGGGGCCACGGGGGGACGGGGGGGTTTTGAAGTGGACCCCCAGGGTAGCCCCAAGCAGCCATGGTCGGTGCCCAGAACCAGCACTCCGGGAAAACCCTGCAGTTCTGGGATCCTCCATCGCGTGCTGGGCAAGAAGTGGGGCGATTCTTTGGCCCCTTACCGTACGCTGTACCCAAATCCAGCGATGCGAGTTTGGAGCGCTGGGACCAGAGCCAGAGATCCTCATTTTCTGGGACCTAGAAATCCCCGGGGAAGGGGGGCTATTCTCGCTGCGGGATCAGTCCCGAGCCAGGGGGGGGACAGACACTCGTAGCCAGCTCGGTCACAGCCGGATACCGCATTGAAGCGCCCAGAACAATGCAAATGTCTCGCCCGGGGGCAATCGTCGCCCCAGATGCGAGTTTTGGGGTAGAACGCCTCTTTCACATCGGGTTTTTGTACCGGAGGAGCGTTACAGCAATAAGAGACAAGAAGCCAAAAGCGCTTCAGTTTCAATGCCATTACGCTCACAAAACCCGGGTCACCTGACTACCGCAGGCTGAATCGACTGGAGTGGCTATGGTAACCCTGGAGGGGGGACCATCGCTTTGGCCGACCAGTAGTAGGTGTAACCACCCACATGATCGTGCCCCTACCCGGTCTTTCACCTCTGAGGGGGGCAGCCACCTCAACTTTTCCCCGTCGCTTCAATTCCCGCGTAGCAGAGGTAACCGTTTTATCCGCCGCAAGGCCGGTGTTCCAAAACCACCGGAAAGCCGCCTGAGGTTAAGCTTGGGGTCACTCCCGGGGGACGCCACCCCTGCCGCCCCCCCCAAAAAGCCCCCCGATAAAGGGGGTCGGTAGGCTGTGGGCCCCCCTATCCCCCTGTGGGGTTCCCGGGGTTTTCCCCCAAAACTTTATGGGGGTTGGCGCAGGCGGGAGAGTAACTCTTTTCTAATCCTGCACCCCGACATTTGCCCTCCCAGCGGGACCCACAGCCCCCCTACTTGCTGGGTGGGAGGGACAAAACCCCTCCCCCAGATTTATTATCGAGACGTTGCCCGAGGGTATTTGGGGGGGGGGGACTGGCAAGGCCCACCCCCCCCGAGCCCCCCATTACCCAGGGTGACTAGGGCGCAGGGTTTGGACGAAGCCAGACGTGTCCCCACGCCCGGGGGGCCCCTAACTCTGACCTCTGGGGCCCCCGCTGCTCCGAGATCCCCCCCCGATTTTGCCTGGGACCGCAAGGTACCCAGTTACCCATGGGTGGCCCCGAGGAGGCAGCAGAAGTCTAAGAGGAGAGGCTGTGACCCGGGAGGGGGGGGGGACTTTTGCAGAAGTGTCCCTTTTTCGCACTGGGGAGCCAGGGGGGAAGCGCAAGCGAGAAGGGATGCAAGCACTTACACATTAGGCTACCAACCACGCTTCACATCACCCCTGCACGTGAAGCACCCACCCTAACAAAAATTGTATTATCGTTTATTTCCCCAAAAATTTTTATTTACGTAAAATAACAATAATAAATAATAGATAATAAAAAATAAAATCTAAATATTTTATCAATATCATTATTTTTATTTATCATTATTATTTTGGACTGGTATGTAATTGCAAAAATAACTATTATAACAGTAAAAATTTACAGTAATAACGATGTTAATTAAAAAATGATATAAATATTTATTATAAAACGTTATTATTGTTATCATTATTTTATTACTATTATATTGTAGTTATTATTAGTATGTTGTAAAAATATATATTATAACTGCAATTTTCAATGATAAGGGATAATAATTGCAATAATGATGATAATAATTGCAAAAATGTGATAATAATTGCAATAATGATGATAATGATGATGATAATGATGATAATGATGATGATAACGATAATAATGATGATAATCATGATGATAATGAGGATAATAACAGGATTTGTGTCCATATATAATAAAAAAAAGGTAAAAGAAAAAAAATCCCAAAAGTCGAAAAAGCGGCAAAATCTAGCGAAATATAGCCTATTGAGACTATACTCCAAAATGACGTTTTTTCCATTCATTTGATGATTTTGGCAATTATTAGGGTAATAATGATAATATTACTAGAATTCTTTTAATCATGACAATAATGATGATAAAAGTGAAAATAAAGAGAATTTGGATAACATTTGATGATTATTAATATTATTACTATTATCATTATTTTTCATCATTGTTGTTATTATTATTATTATTATTATTATTATTATTATTATTATTATTTTATTATCATTATTATTATTATTTCTTTAATTTAGTATTATTGCCCAAAATATATTATAACTGTAATAACAAAAATAACAATAATAATAAGTAAAATAATAAAAATAATAATCATTTTTAATATTGTTATTAATATAATTATTTTTATTATTATCATTATTATTCTTGTTACTGGTAGTATAATTGCAAAAATAACTATTATAAAAGTAATAATTACAGTAATAACGATGTTAATTAAAATAATGATATAAATATTTATTGTAAAAACGTTATTATTGTTATCATTATTGTTATTACTATTATTATTGTAGTTGTTATTAGTATAGTTGTAAAAATATATATTAAAACTGCAATAATTGCAATAATAATATAATAATTGCAATAATGATGATAAAATTGCAATAATGATATAATGATGATGATAATGATGATAATGATGATAATGATGATGATAACAATAATAATGATGATAATCATGATAATAATGAGGATAATAACAGGATTTGTGTCCATATATAATAAAAAAGGTAAAAGAAAAAAAAATCCCAAAAGTCGAAAAAGCGGCAAATCTAGCGAAATATAGCCTTTTGAGAGTGTACTCCAAAATGATGTTTTTTTCAATTAATTTGATGATTTTGGCAATTATTGGGGTAATAATGATAATAATTACCAGAATTCTATTAATCATGACAATAATGATGATAAAGTGAGAATAAAAAGAATTTGGATAACATTTGATGATTATTAAATTATTACTATTATCATTATTATTATCTTTATTATTTCTATTATTATTATTACTATTATTATTATTTATTATTATTTTTATTATCATTATTATTTTTTATTATTATTACTTTAATTATTAGAATTATTGCCCAAAATATTTTATAACTGTAAAAATAACAAAAATAATAAAATAATAATAATAATAATAATCGTTATAAATATTGTTTTAATATCATTATTGTTATTATTTTTCATTTTTTATTCTTGTTACTGGTAGTAAAATTGCAAAAATAACCATTATAATAGTAATAATTACAGAAATAACGTGTTAATTAAAATAATGAATAAATTTTCATTATAAAAACGTTATTATTGTTATCATTATTGTTATTACTTTTATTATTGTAGTGTGTTATTAGTATAGTTGTAAAAACATATATTAAACTCAATAAATGCAATAATAATGATAATAATTGCAATAATGATGATAATAATTGCAATAATGTTTGATAATGATGATGATAAGGATAAAAATGATAATGATGATGATAACGATAATAATGATGATAATCATGATAATAATGATGATAATAACAGGAATTGTGTCCATATATAATAAAAAAAGGTAAAAGAAAAAAAATCCCAAAAGTCGAAAAAGGGGGCAAAATCTAGCGAAATATAGCCTTTGAGAGAAGACTCCAAAATTACGTTTTTCCTTTCATTTGATGATTTTGGCAATTATTAGGGAAAAATGATAATAAATTACCAGAATTCTATTATCATGACAATAATAATGATAAAAGTGAGAATAAAGAGAATTTGGATAACATTTGATGATTTATTACTATTATTACTATTATCTTTATTATTATTATTATTATCATTATTATTATTATTATTTGTTTATTTATTTTTATTATTAATATTATTATTATTTTTGATTTTTATTACTCTAATTATTAGTATTATTGCCACAAAATATTTTATACCTGTAATAATAACAATAATAATAATAATAGGTATATTATAATAATACGAATTGTTATAATATTGTTATTAATATTATTATTGTATTTTATCATTTTATTATTATTATTTAGATAGTAAAAAGGTAAAAGAAAAAAAATCGAAAAGTCAAAAAGCAGCAATATCTAGCGAAATATACCTTTTTGAGAGTAGACTCCAAAATGACGTTTTTTCCCATTCATTTGATGATTGTGGCAATTATTAGGGTAATAATGATAATTATTACCAGAATTCTATTAATCATGACAATAATGATGATTAAAGTGAGAATAAAGAGAATTTGGATAACATTTGATGATTTTTACTATTATTACTATTATCATTATTATTATAAATTATTATCATTATTATGATCATTGTTATTAGTATTATTATTATCATTATTATTATTATATTTTTATTATTATTATTATTATTATTATTAATATTATTAATATCATTATTATATTTCTACTGGTAGTATAATTGTAAAAATAATTATCATAACAGTAATAATTACAGTAGTAACGATATTAATTAAAATAATGACATAAAAAATGTTTTATAAAAAACATTATTATTGTTATTATTATTGTTATTACTATTATTATTGTAGTTGTTGTTAGTATAGATGTAAAATTGTATATTATAACTGCAATAATTGCAATAATAATGATAATAATTGCAATAATGTGATAATAATTTACAATAATGATGATAATGATGATGATAATGATGATAATGATGATAATGATGATGATAACGATAATAATGATGATAATCATGATAATAATGATGATAACAGGAATTGTGTCCATATATAATTAAAAAAAAGGTAAAAGAAAAAATCCAAAAGTCGAAAAGCGGCAAAATCTAGCGCAATATAGTCTTTTGAGAGTAGACTCCAAAATGACGTTTTTTCCATTCATTTGATGATTCTGGCAATTATTAGGTATATAATGATAATAATTACCAGAATTCTATTAATCATGACAATCATGATGATAAAAGTGAGAATCAAGAGAATTTGGATAACATTTGATGATTATTACTCTTATTACTATTATCATTATTATTATCATTATTATATTATTATTATTATTATTATTATTATTATTATTATTATTATTATTATTATATTATTATTATTATTATTATTATTACTTTAATATTAGTATCATTGCCCAAAAATATATTATAACTGTAATAATAATAATAATAATAATAATAAGTATAATTATAATAATACGAATTGTATAATATTGTTATTAATATTATTATTTTTATATTATCATTATTAGTATTTTTTTGGCAGTATAATTGTAAAAATAATTATTATATCAGTAATAATTACAGTAATAACGATATTAATTAAAATAATGATATTAATAATGATTATAAAAAAGTTATTATTGTTATTATTATTGTTATTACTATTATTATTATAAGTTGTTATTAGTATAGATGTAAAAATATATATTATAACTGTAATAATTGCAATAATAATGATAATAATTGCAATAATGATGATAACAATTGCAATAATGATGATAATGATGATGATAACGATGATAATGATGATGATAACGATAATAATGATGATAATCATGATAATAATGATGATAATAACAGGAATTGTGTCCATATATAAAAGAAAAAGGTAAAAGAAAGAAAATCCCAGAAGTCTTAAAAAGCGGCAAAATCAAGCGAAATATAGAGTTTTGAGAGTAGACTCCAAAATGTCGTTTTTTCCTTTCATTTGTTGATTCTGGCAATTATTAGGGTATAATGATAATAATTACAGAATTCTATTAAACATGACAATAATGATGATAAAAGTGAGAATAAAGAGAATTTGGATAACATTTGATGATTATTATTATTATTACTATTATCATTATTATTATCATTATTATCACTATTATTATTATTGTTATTATTATATTATTATTATTATTATTATTATTATCATTATTATTATTACTATTATATTACTTTAATTATTGGTATTATTGCCAAAAAACAATTATAACTGTAATAATAACAATAATAATAATAATAAGTATAATTATAGTAATATATTAATATTATAATATTAATAACTGCAATAATACAATAATAATGATAATAATTGCAATAATGCAATAATAATGATAATAATTGCAATAATGATGATAATAATGCATAATGATGATAATGATGATGATAATGATGATAATGATGATAACGATAATAATGATGGTAACGATAATAATGATGATAATCATGATAATAATGATGATAATAACAGGAATTGTGTCCATATATAATAAAAAAAAAGGTAAAAGAAAAAAAATCCCAAAAGTCGAAAAAGCGGTAAAATCTAGCGAAATATACCCTTTTGAGAAAAGACTCTAAAATGACGTTTTTTCCATTCATTTGAGGATTCTGGCAATTATTAGGGTAATAATGATAATAATTACCAGAATTCTATTAATCATGACAATAATGATGATAAAAGTGAGAAATTATTACTATTATTACTATTATCAATTTTATTATTATTATTATTATTATTATTATTATTATTTTATTATTATTATTATTATTTCTTTTTTATTATTATTATTATTACTTTAATTATTAGTATTATTGCAAAACAATATATAATAACGATAATAATAACAATAATAATAATAATAAGTATAATTATAATAATACGAGTTATTACAATACCGTTATTATTGTTATTATTATTGTTATTACTATTGTTATTGTAGTTGTTTTTTAGTATAGATGTAGAAATATATATTATTATAACTACAATAATTGCTATAATAATGATAATAATTACAATAATGATAATAATTGCAATAATGATGATAATGATGATGATAATGATGATAATGATGATGATGATGATGATAACGGTAATAATGATGATAATCATGATAATAATGATGATAATAACATGAATTGTGTACATATATAATAAAAAAGGTAAAAGAAAAAAAATCCCAAAAGTCGAAAAAGCGGCAAAATCTAGTGAAATACAGCCTTTTCAGAGGAGACTCCAAAATGACCTTTTTTCCATTCATTTGATGATTCTGGCAATTAGTAGGGTAATAATGATAATAATTACCGGAATTCTATTAATCATGGCAATAATGATGATAAAAATGAGAATAAAGAGAATTTGGATAACTTTGAGATTATTACATTATTACTATATCATTATGATTATCATTATAATTATTATTATTATTAGTATTATTTATAGTATTATATATTACTTTAATATTAGCATTATTGCCAAAAAATATATGAAACTGTAATAATACCTTAATAATAATAATAAGTATATTATAATAATACGAATGTATAATATTGTTATTATATATATCGTTATATCATCCTTATTATTATGTTAATGGTAGTATAACATTGCAAAAATAATTATTTAACAAATAATTACAGTAATACCGAATTAATTAAAATAATGATATAAAAATGATATAAAAACGTTTTTATGTTATATATTGTTATTACTATTATTATTGTAGTTGTTATTAGTATTGGTAAAAATATAATATGATTAACTGCAATAATTGCAAATAATATGATAATAATTGCAATAATGATTGATAATAATTGCCATAATGATGATATTGATGAGATAATGGAAATAATGATGATGAACGATAATAATGATGATAATAATGAAATAAGATGAAATAACAGGAATTGTGTCCCATATAAATAAAAAAGGTAAAAGAAAATAAATCCAAAGTCGGGAAAAGCGCAAAATCAGCGAAATATAGCCTTTTGAGAATAGACTCCAAAATGACGTCTTTCCATTAATTTGATGCTTCTGGTAAGTATTGGGTAATATGATAATAATTTTTCCCGGAATTTATTAATCATGACAATATGATGATAAAGTGAGAATAAAGAGAATTTGGATAACATTAAGTGAGTATTACATTAGTACTATAGCATTATTATTATCATTAATTATTATTATATTATTATATTATTATATATTATATTATATTATTCTTATTATTACTTAATTATTAGTATTATTGCCAAAACTTATTATAAAACTGTAATAATAACAATAATAATAATACTAAGTATAATATAATAATACGAATGTTATAATTATTGTTTTATATTATTATTGCTATCTTTATCATTATTTATTATTTTTACTCGTAGTACAATTTTAAAAATAATTATCATAACAGTAATTATTACAGTAATAACGATGTTAATTAAAATAATGTAAATAATGATTATAAAAGCGTTATTACATATTATTATTATTGTTATTACTATGATTATTGTAGTTGTTTGGTATAGATGTAAAAATATAATATTATAACTGCAATATTGCAATATAATGATAATAATTGCAATAATGATGATAATAATTGCAATAATGTGATAATGATGATGATAATGATGAGAATGTGATGATAAGATGATAAATGATGATAATCATGATAATAATGATGATAATAAAAGAATGTGTCCATATATAATAAAATAGTAAAAGAAAAAAATCCTAAGTCGAAAACGCGACAAAATCTACCGAAATATTGCCTTTAAGAGTAGACCCAAAATGACGTTTTTTCCATCATTTGATGATTCTGGTTAAATTATTAGGTAATAATGATAAAAAAACCAAAAGTCGAAAAAGCGGGAAAACTAGCGAAATATAACCTTTGAGAGCCTACTCCAAAAGGACGGTTTTGGATTTCTTGAGATTTGGTAATTATTTGGCGTAATAATGAGAACAATTACCAGAATCGTATTAATCAAGACAATAATGATGATAAAAGTAGGAATAAAGAAAATTTTGATAACATTTGAAGATTATTATTATTAATATTATTTTGTTATCCTATTATCATTCTATCATTTTTACTAGTAGTATAATTCGCAAAAATTATTTATTATAACAGTAATAATACAGTAATAACGATATTTAATTAAAATAATGATGTAAATAATTATTATAATACCGTTATTATATTATTGTTGGTATAACTATCATTATTGGTGTGTTATTAGTATAGTTGCAAAAATATATATTATAACTGCAATAATTGCATAATAATGATAATATTGCAATATGATGATAATAAATTGCAATAATGATGATAATGATGTGATAATGATGATAAGAGGATGTAACGATAATAATGATGATAACAACAGGAATTGTGTCCTATATAATAAAAAAAGGTAAAAGAAAAAAATTCCTAAAGTCGAAAAGAGGCAAAATCTAGCGAAAATATAACCTTTTGAGAGTCTTACTCCAAATGACGTGTTTCGATTTCTTTGATGAGTTTGGCAATTATTAGGGTAATAATGATAACAATTACCAGAAATCGTATTAATAAGACAATAAGATGATAAAGTCAGATAAAGAGAATTTGATAACATTTGAAGATTAGTATATATATTATCATTATTATTATATTATTATTATATTATATTAGTAGTATTATATCTATTATTATTATTATTATTATTATTATTATTATTGTTATTACATTTATATTAGTATTATTGCCAAAAAATATACTATAAACTGTATAATAATAATAATAAGTATATGCTAATATAATAGCGTTATAATAATGTTATTAATATTAAGTATTGTTATTTTTATCAGTATATCATTTTATATAGTAGTTATAATTGGAAAATAAATTATTATAACAGTAATAATTACAGTAATACGATATTATTAAAACAATGATGTAATACTTATTATATACGTTATTATGTTGTTATTACTATCATTATTGTTGTTGTTATTAGTATGTGCAAAAATATATATAATAACTGCAATAATTGCACTAATATGATAATATTGCAATAATGATGATAATAATTATAAAAAAAAAATGCAATAATGATGTCATGATGGATGATAATGATGATAATGAGGATGATAACGATAATAATGATGTACTCATGATAAGAATTATGATAACAAACAGGCATGTGTCCATTATATAAAAAAAAAGGGTTAAAAGAAAATAAATCCCAAAAGTGGAAACAGTGGCAAAACTAGGAAAATATAACCTTATGAGAGTATACTCAAAATGACGTGTTTTCGATTTCTTGATGATTTGGCATTATTAGGGTAATAATGATAACAATACCAAGAATCGTATTAATCATGACAATAATGATGATAAAAGTCAGAAAAAGAGAATTGATAACATTTGAGATTATTAAAATATTATTATTATTATTATTATTTATTAATTATTACATTTATTATTAGTATTATTGCCAATACAAATATTTATAACTGTAATAATAATAATAATAATTACAATAATAATATTAATAGTCGTTATAATAATGTTATAATATTATTATTGTTTGATTATCATATTATCATTTTACTAGTAGTATAATTTGCCAAAATAAGTATATAACAGTAAAATTACAGTAATAACCGATATTAATTAAAATAATGATGTAAATAATTATTATAATACCGTTATTATGTTATTATTGTTGTTATTACTATCATTATTGTTGTTGTTATTAGTAGTGTCAAAAATATATATATTAATGAAATAATTGCCATAATAGTGATAAATAATTGCACTAAGATGATAATAATTGCAATAATGATGATAATGATGATAATGAGATGATAACGATAATAATGATGATAATGATGGATACAAGATGATAAACAGCAGGAATTCTGTCAATATATAACAAAAAAGGGAAAGAAAAAAAATCCCAAAGTCGAAAAGCGGCAAAAACTCTAGGCGAATATAACGTTTTGAGAGTATACTCAAAAGAAGTGTTTTCGCTGTCTTGATGAATTTTGGCAATTATGAGGGTAATTAATGTAAAATTACCAGAATCCGTATTAATCATGACAATAATGATGAGGAAAAGTCAGATAAAGAGAATTCTGATAAAAATTTGAAGATTATTAATATTATAAATTTATATAAGTACTATTAATATTATTATTATATTATATTATTATTTTTTATTACTTTTATTATTATTAGTATTACATTTATTATTAGTAGTATTGCCAAAAAAAATATTATAACTGTCATAATAATAATTAATAAGGTAAATTACTAATACATTAATAGTCGTTATAATAATGTATTAATATTATTATGTCTTATTTATAATTATTATTATTTTATTGGTAGTATAATTACAAAATAATTATTATAACAGTAATAATTACAGTAATAACGATACTATAAATAAGATGTAAATAACTATTATAAATACGTTATTATTATATTATTGTTGTATATATCATTACAGTTGTGTATGTAGTATAATGCAAAAATATAATTATAACTGCAATAATTGCAATAATAATGATAATATTGCAATAAAAATGATACTAATGCGATAATGATGATACTGATGATATATGATGATAAATGCGGGAATGATAACCGATAATAATGATGATAAATCATGTTAAGAATGATGATAAGAACAGGAATTGTGTCATATATAAAAAAAAGGTAAAGAAAAAATTACCAAAAGTCGAAAAAGCGGCAAAACTAGCGAAAGATTTTGAGAGTTTACTCGAAATGACGTGTTTCGATTTCTTGATGATTGGCATTATTAGGGTATAATGATAACATTACCCCCCAGAATTCGTAGTAATCATGACAATAATGATGATAAAAGTCAGAATAAATGAGAATCTTGATAACATTGAAGATATTAAGATTATTATTATTATATTATTATTATATTATTACTATTATATTATTATTATACATTTATATTAGTACTATTCGCAAAATATCATATTATCAACTTGAATAAATAATAATATAGATAATAGTAATATTAATAGGCGTTGATAAGAATGTTATAATATTATTATGTTATATTATCATTATTATCATTTTTAATCGTAGTATAATGCAAAAATCATTATTATACAGAATAATTAACAGTAATAACGATACTAATTAAAATCAAGGGATGTGAATAATTATTATAATACCGTTATTATTTTTATTATTGGTGTTATGACTATCATTATTGTTGTTGTTATTAGTCTAGTTGCTAAAATATCTATTAATAACTGCATTAATTGCAAATAATAATGTAATATTGCAATAATGATGATTAATAATTGCAATCAATGATGATAATGATGAGATAATGATGATAATGATGAAAGGAGGAATGATAACGATAATAATGATGATAATCATGATTAATAACGATGATAACAACAGGAATTGTGTTCATATATAATAAAAAAGCTAAAAAAATTCCCAAAAGTCGAAAAAGCGGCAAATCTAGCGGAAATAAAAACATGAAGAGTTTACTCCAAATGACGTATTTTCGATTCTTGATGATTTGGCAATTCTAGGGTAATAATGATAACACATTACCAGATCGTATTAATCATGACAATAATGATGATAAAAGTCAGATTAAAGAGAATTTGAAAAATTGAAGATTATTACTATTATAACTATTATTATTATATATTATATATTATTATTATTATTATTATTATATTATATTATTTATTACATTCGTATTAGTATTATGCCAAAAAATATATTATAATGTAATAATAATAATAATATGTATTAATAATAATATAATAGTCGTTATAAATAATGTTATTAATATTATTAGAAACTTTATTATTATTATCATTATTATATTTTTACTAGTGTATTAATACAAAAATAATTATTAAACAGTAATCAATACAGTAATAACGATTACTAATTAAAATAATGAGTAATAAATTATTATATTTTTAAAAAACCGTTTTTTTTTTATTATGTTATTATTGTGTTATTACTATCATTATGTGTTGTTATAGTATAGTTGCAAAAATATATATTTACGCAATAATTAAGAATAATAAGATAATAATTGCAATAATGATGATAATAATTGCAAAAATGATGAAATAATTGCAATAATGATGATAATGATGATATAATGATGATAATGATGAAATGAGGTGATAACGATAATAATGATGATAATCATGATAATAATGATGATAACAACAGGAATGTGTCCATATATAATAAAAAAAAAGTAAAAGAAAAAAATTCCCAAAGTCGAAAAAGCGGCAAAATCTAGCGAAAATATACCTTGAGAGTTATTCAAAATGACCCACCCCCATGTTTCGATTTCTTTGCTGATTTTGGCAATTATTAGGGTAATAATGATAACATACCAAGGATGTATTAATCATCGACATAATGATGATAAAAGTCAGAATCAAAGAGAATTTTGATTAACATTGAAGATATTAATATTATTACTATCTATTATTCTTATACTATTATTATTATTGTGTAGTAGTAGTAGTAGTAGTATGCCAAAACAATATATTTAAACTGTAATAATAATTAATAATTATATATAATAATTAAGATTATTATTCGTTTATAATAAGTTATTAATATATTATTGTATTATTATCAGATTATCATTTACTAGTCGTATAATTGGAAAAATAATTATGATAAACAGTAATAATTACAGACCAACGATAACTAATAAAATAATATGTAATAATATTATAATAATGTATTATTGGTATTATTGTGTATGCTATCATTATTGTGTTGTTAATAGTATAGTGCAAAAATATATATTATAACTGCAACATTGCATAATAATGATAATAATTGCAATAATGGATATAATTTCAGTAATGATGATACTGATGATAATGAGGATGATCACGATAATAATGATGAGAACAACAGGAATTGTGTCATCATATCCCCCCCTTTAAAAGAAAAAATCTAAAAAGTCGAAAGCGGCAAAATCTAGCGAAATATAACTTTGAGAGTTTACTCCAAAATGACGTGTTTCGATTTCTTGATGATTTTGGCAATTATTAGGGTAATATGATAAACAATTACAGAATCGTATTAAATCATGACAATAATGTGATAAAAGTCAGAATAAAGAGAATTTTGATAACATTTGAAGATATTACTATACTATTATTATATTATTTATTATATTATTATTATTTTATTATTTTTTCTTATATGATTATTATTATACATTTATATAGTATTATTGCCAAAAATATATATAACTGTAACAATAATAATAATATGTATAATAATAATATTAATAGCCGTTAGAAATGTATAATATTATGTTTTTTTAATTTTTTGTTTATTCTTATCATATTATCATTTTACTAGTAGGATAATTGCAAAAATAATTATTGTATAGTAATAATAACAGTAATAACGATACTAATTAAAATAATGATGTAAATAATTATTATAATACCTTTATTATTGTTATTATTGTTGTTATTACTAGGATATCGTTGTTGTATTAGTATAGTTGCAAAAATATATATTATAACTGCAATAAATTGCAATAATAATGATATAATTGCAATAATGATGAGAATAATTGCAATATGATGAGAATGATGATGATAATGATGATAATGATGATAACGAGGATGATAACGATAATAATGAGGATAACATGATAATAATGATGATAACAACAGGATGTGCCATATATAATTTAAAAAAGGTAAAAGAAAAAAATTCCAAAAGTTGCAAAAAGCGGCCAAAAATCTAGCGAATATAACCTTTTGAGAGTTTACTCCAAAATGACGTGTTTTCGATTCTTGATGATATTGGCAATTAGTTATGGTAATAATGATAAACAATACAGAATCGTATTAATCATTTTTTTTTTTTTTGGGGGGTGGGAAACAATAATGATGATAAAAGTCAGAATAGAGAATTTTGATAAATTTTATGATATAATTATATTACAATTATAATATATTATTATTATTTTCATAGTTATATTATTATTATTATTGTTATTATTATTATTCTTTATTATTATTACATTTATTATTCAGTATTATTGCCAAAAAAAATATATTATAACTATAATAATTAATATACATATGTATAATGATAATATAGTAGCGTATAATAATGTATTAAATTATTATTGTTATCATTATCATTATTATCATTTTTACTAGGCTAGTATTATGCAAAAATAATTATTATAACGTAATACTTACAGTAATAACGATACAATTAAATAATGATGTAAAAAATAATATATAATACCGTTACTATTGCTTATTATTGTTGTATTACTATCCATTATTGTTGTGTTATAAGTATAGTTGCAAAAAATAGATTATAACTGCAATAATTGCAATAATAATGATATAATGACAATAATGAGGATAATAATTGCAATAATGATGATAATGATGATGATAATGATGCTAATTGAGGATGAAACGATAATATGATGATTAATCATGAAAATAATGATGATAACAACAGAATGGGTCAATATATATAAAAAAGTAAAAAAAAAAAATTCCCAAAAGTCGAAAAAGCGGCAAAATCTAGCGAAATATAACCTTTTGAGAGTTTACCCCAAAATGACGTGTTTTCGATTTCTTTGATGATTTTGGCAATTATTGGTGTAATTATGATAACAATTACCAGAATCGTATTGATCATGACAATAATGATGATAAAAGTCAGAAAAAAGAAAATTTTTGATAACATTTGAAGATTATTACTATTTATTATTATTATTATTATTATTATTATTATTATTATTATTATTATTATTATTATTAAATTTTAAACTTTTATTATTAGTATTATTGCCAAAAAATATTTTTTACTGTAATAATAATAATAATAGTATAATAAAATTATAATAGTCGTTATAATAATGTTATTAATTTTATTATTGTTATTATTATCATTATTATCATTTTTACTAGTAGTATAATTGCAAAAAATAATTATTATAACAGTAATAATTACAGTAATAACGATACTAATTAAAATAATGATGTAAATAATTATTATAATACCGTTATTATTTTTATTTTTGTTTTTATTACTATCTTTATTGTTGTTGTTATTAGTATAGTTGCAAAATATATATTATAACTGAAATAATTGCAATAATGATGATAATAATTGCAATAATGATGATAATGATGATGATAATGATGATAATGAGGATGATAACGATAATAATGATGATAATCATGATAATAATGATGATAACAAAAGGAATTGTGTCCATATATAATAAAAAAAGGTAAAAGAAAAAAATTCCCAAAAGTCGAAAAGCGGCAAAATCTAGCGAAATATAACCTTTTGAGAGTTTACTCCAAAATGACGTGTTTTCGATTTCTTTGATGATTTTGGCAATTATTAGGGTAATAATGATAACAATTACCAGAATCGTATTAATCATGACAATAATGATGATAAAAGTCAGAATAAAGAGGATTTTGATAACATTTGAAGATTATTAATATTATACTATTATATTATTATTATTATATTATATATTATTATTATTATTATATATTATTATATTATAATTATGCATTATATTAGTATTATCAAAAAATAAATATTCAAATTTAACTTAATAATAATAATAATATGTATAATAATAATATTAATAGTCGTTAAAATTGTTATAATATATTATTGTATGATTATCATTATATCATTTTTACTAGTAGTATAATTGAAAAAAATATTTATAACAGTAATATTACAGTAATAACGATACTATTAAAATAATGATGTAAATAATTATTATAATACGTTATATGTTATATGTTGTTATTACTATCATTATTGTTGTGTTATTAGATAGTTGCAAAATATATATTATAACTGCAATAATTGCAATAATAATGATAATAATTGCAATAATGATGATAATAATTGCAATAATGATGAAATGATGATGATAATAGATAATGATGATAAGAGGATGATAACGATAATAATGATGATAATCATGATAATAATGATGATAACAACAGGAATTTGTGTCCATATATAATAAAAAAAAGTATTTAAAAAGAAAAAAAAATATCCAAAAGTCGAAAAAGCGGCAAAATCTAGCGAAATATAACTTTGAGAGTTTATCCAAAAATGACGTGTTTTCGATTTCTTTGATATTTGCAATTATTAGGTTTATAAATTAAACAATTACCAGAATCGTATTAATCATGACAAATAATGATGATAAAAGTCAGAATAAAGAGAATTTGATATCATTTGAAGATTTATATTATTAATTATATATTATTATTATTATATATTTTATTATATATTATTATTATTATTATTAGTAATTATTTTATTTGAATTTTTTTTTATTATTACTTTATTATTAGTATTATTGCAAAAAATATATTATAACTGTAATAATTAATAATTAATGTATAAAAATGAATAAATAGTCGTTATATAAATGTTATAATATATATATTGTATATATTCATATTATCATTTTTACTAGTGTATAAGCAAAATAATATTATAACAGTAATAATTCAGTAATAAAGATATATTAAAATAATGATGTAAATAATTATATAATACGTTAATATGGTAATATTGTTGATTACTATCATATTGTTGTTTTTATGTATAGTTGCAAATAATATATAATAACTGCAATAATTGCAATAATAAGATAATATTCAATAATGATGATGAATAATTGCAATAATGAGATAATGATGATGTAATGATGATGATATATAGGATGATAACGATAATAAATGATTTATATATTATAATAGATAATATATAAAGGAATTGTTCCATATATAAAAAAAAAAAGTAAAGAAAAAAATTTCCAAAGTCGAAAATGGCAAAATCTAGCGAAAATATAACCTTTGAGAGTTTACATCCAAAATGAGTGTTTCGATTCTTTGATGATTTTGGCAATTATTAGGGTAATAATGAAACAATTACCAGATCGTTTTATAATCATGACATAATGATGATAAAAGTCAATAAATAATAGAATTTTTATAACATTTGAAGATTATTAATGTTATTATATATATTATTATTATTATTAATTATTATATATATATATTATTATTATAATATTCATATTATTATTAATTATAATATATATACATTATATATAGTATTATTGCCAAAAAAGTATATAAACGTAAATAATAATAATAATATGTATAAAATAATATTAATAGTCGTTATAAATGTTATTAAATATTTTAGTATGTTATATATATTTTCATTTTTATATTGAGTATAATTGAAAAATAATTATTATACAGTATATAATAAGTAATAAGATACTAATTTAAAATAATGATGTAAATATTATTATATACGTTATTATTGTTATTTATTGTTGTTATTACTATCATTATTTTGTTTTTATTAGTATAGTGCAAATAAATATATAATATAATTGCAATAATTTGCTAATAATTAATAATATGATAATAATTGCAATAATGTGTATAATAATTGCAATAATATGATAATGATGATGATAATATGATAATGATGATAAGAGGATGATAACGATTAATTAATGATGATAATATGATAATAATGATGATTAAAAACAGAATTGTGTCATATATATAAAATAAAGGTAAAAAAAAAATAATCAAAAGTGAAAAGGCAAAATCTAGCGAAATAACTATATGGAGAGTTTACTCCAAAATTGACGTTTCGATTCTTTGATGATTTTGGCAATTATTAGGGTAATAAATGATAACAATTACCAGAATCGTATTAATCATGACAATAAGATGATGAAAAGTCAGAATAAAGAGAATTTGATAACATATGAAGATTATTAATATTATTATTATTATTATTATATATTATTATTATTATTATTATTTATTATTATTATTATATTATATTATTATATATATTATTATTCATTTATATTAGTATTATTGCCAAAAAATATATTATAACTGTATAATAATAAAATATGTATAATAATAATATAATAGTCGTTATAATAAGTTATTAATATTATTATGTTATTATTATCATTATGTATCATTTTTACTAGTAGATAATTGCAAAAATAATTATTATAACAGTAAATTACAGTAATAACGAACTAATTAAAATAATGATGTAAATAATTATTATAATACCGTATTATTGTTATTATTGTTGTTATTACTATCATTATTGTGTTGTTATTAGTATAGTTGCAAAATATATATTATAACTGCAATAATTGCAATAATAATGATAATAATTGCAATAATGCTGATAATAATTGCAATAATGATGATAATATGATGATAAATGATGATAATGAGGATGATAACGATATAATGATGATAATCATGATAATAATGATGATAACAACAGGAATTGTGTCCATATATAATAAAAAAAAAGGTTAAAGAAAAAATCCAAAAGTCGAAAAAGCGCAAAATCTAGCGAAATATACCTTTGAGAGTTTACTCCAAAATGACGTGTTTTCGATTTCTTTGATGATTTTGGCAATTATTAGGGTAATAATGATAACAATTGACCAGAATCGTATTAATCATGACAATATGATGATAAAAGTCAGAATAAGAGAATTTTAATAACATTTGAATTTATATTATTATATTATTATTATATTATTATTATTATTATATTATTATTATTATATTTTATTATTATTATTATTATTATTATTATTAATTATTATTATTAGTATTATTGCCAAAAAATATATTATACTGTAATAATAATAATAATATGTATATAATAATATTAATAGTCGTTATAATAATGTTATTAATATTATTATTGTTATTATTATCATTATATCATTTTTACTTAGTAGGTAATTGCAAAAATAATTATATAACAGTAATAATTACAGTAATAACGATACTAATTAAAATAATGATGTAAATAATTATTATAATACCGTTATTATTGTTGTTTTTACTATCATTATTGTTGTTGTTATTAGTGTAGTTGCAAAAATATATATTATAACTGCAATAATTGCATAATGATGATAATAATTGCAATAATGATGATAATGATGATGAATAATGATGATAATGATGAAATGATGATAATGAGATGATAACGATAATAATGATGATAATCATAATATAAATAATGATAAACAACAGGAATTGTGTCCAATATAATAAAAAAAGTAAAAGAAAAAAATTCAAAAGTCGAAAAAACGGCAAAATCTAGCGAAATATAACCTTTGAGAGTTTACTCCAAAATGAGTGTTTTCGATTTCTTTGATATTTGGCAATTATTAGGGTAATAATGTAACAATTACCATGAATGTATTAATCATGACAATAATGATGATAAAGTCAGAATAAAGAGAATTTTATAACATTTGAAGATTATTAATATTATTATTATTATATATATATTATTATTATTATTATTATTATTATTATTATTATTATTATTTATTATATTATTATTATTTTTATTAATATTATTATTAATATATTATTGCCAAAAAATATATTATAACTGTAATAATAATAATAATATGTATAATAATAATATTAATGTCGTTATAATAATGTTATTAATTATTATTGTTATTATTATCATTAGTATCATTTTTACTAGTAGTATAATGCAAAAATAATTATTATAACAGTAATAATTACAGTAATAACGATACTAATTAAAATAATTGATGTAAATATATTATAATCCGTTATTATTGTTATTATTGTTGTTATTACTATCATTATTGTTGTTATAATAGTATAGTTGCAAAAATATATATTATAACTGCAATAATTGCAATAATAATGATAATAATTGCAATAATGATGATAATAATTGCAGTAATGATGATAATGATGTATATATGATAATGATGATGATAATGAGGATGATAACGATAATAATGATGATAATCATGATAATAATGATGATAACAACAGGAATTGTGTCCATATATAATAAAGAAAAGGTAAAAGAAAAAAAATTCCCAAAAGTCGAAAAAGCGGCAAAATCTAGCGAAATGTAACCTTTGAGAGTTTACCTCCAAATGACTGTTTTCATTTCTTGATGATTTTGGCAATTATTAGGGTAATTAATGATAAACAATACCAGAATCGTATTAATCAGACAATAATGATGATAAAATCAGAATAAAGAGAATTTTATAACATTTGAAGATTTTTTTAATATAATATTTTAAATTTTTTATATATTATATTTTAAAATTTTCCAAAATAAAGTAAAAAAAAAATTAAAAAAATAAAGGGAAAATAGTATAAATATGTTTGATTTTTATCATTTAAGGTTAATGAAAAAATTAAATAAAAATAGAAAATAAATAAAAATTGATAAATAATTAAATATTTTTTTATTTTTATTTATTATTTTTTTATTATTTAAAATCTATTTAATAAAATTGCAAAAAATAAATTAAAAATAAAAGAATAATAAAATTTGTATATATGTATTAAGGTAAAAATATATATCTTTAATAAATCAAAAATTTGTCCATAATAAAAAGTAAAGAAAAATTAAAAAAGGAAAATTAAAAATTTTGGTTACTCAAATGGTTTTTTCATATTTCATTATGGAAAATATAAAATTTCAAATGATAAATGACAATAATGATGAAAATAGAAAAAAATTGATAATGAGTATAAATATATATATATATAATTATATAAAATTTATTATATAAAATTTAAGAAAATAATAAAAATAGTTATTAAAATTACTAAAATTAAATATTTAAAAAAAAGATAAATTTAATTATTATTACTTTATATAAATAGAATGCAAATTTTTTTCTTAAAATATACATATATTAAAATTTTAAAATTATTTAATATTTAATTTATTAGTGTTATTCAATATTTTGTATTATAATTGAAAATAATAATACTTAATAAAATTATAAATTAAAATTTTTTTAATTAATGAATGAAAATATATAAAGAAAATAAGTAAAATTTAATAATATGAAAATAAAAACGGAATTGATTTTATATAAAAAGGTTAAATATTAAAATAAAACGCAAAGCAAATAAATTTAATTTCCAAAGATTTCATTCTTTGGATTTGGAATTATTTATAGAAATTAAAAAAAGATTAATCTGCAAATGAAAAAATGATAAAATTTTAAAATTAAAAAAATTTTTTAAAAAAATTAAATAATTTTAGTTATAAAAATTATTAATTTAAATATTAAAAATTGATAAAATAAATCGTTCAATAATTATAATAGATAATTTATCATTTTAAGAATAATTCAAATAATTTTAAATAAAAATTATAAAATTAAATATTAATATTTAAAATTTATTTATTGTTTTGAAATATATTTTATTAATAAAAAATAATAATTTTAATAATATAATTTAATTGAGTAATATGCATTATGAAGATAAAATTTTAAAATTAATTAAACGAATATAATAATATGAATAATTTAACAAAGGATTTTAATAAAAAAAGGTAAAAAATAAAATAAAACGGAAATCAAAAATAATTTGATTATAAATGATTGTTTTGAGATTCATATTGGGATAAATAAAATAAAACGATAATGGAAAAAATAAATAAAAAAATTTGAAAATTAAATTTTAAAACAAATTAAATTTTTTTATAATATTTTATTTTTTATTTATTATTGTTATTATGCAATAAAAATTATACTGTAATAATAATAAAATATAATAAATAATATGTATAAAATGATTAATATTATATGTTATTATATATATTATATTTTGTATAGTATAATGAAAATAATTATATCAGTAAAAAAAAAGTACTAATAAAAAATTAAAAATATATAATTTAATGTATTATGTTGTTATACATATTTTTTTAGTATATTCAAAAATATTTATACGAATAATTCAATAATAAGATATAATTGAATATGATAAAATTACAATAAGATAAATGATATGATATGATGTAATGAGATAAGAGATGAAAACATTAATAATGATATACATATAATATATATAAAAGAATTTAATATATATAAAGTAAAAAAATTAAAGGAGAAGCGAAATATAGAATATAAATTGAGAGTTACAAAAGGGTTTATCTGATATTTATTATTAGTAATATATAATTAGAATTATAATATACAATATGATGTTTAATCAGAAAAAGGAATTGATAATTTGAAGATTTAATATTATTATTATATATTATTATATATTTTATTATATATTATTTAATTATTATTAGTATTTCAAAAATATATTATACTGAATAATTAATATAATTATTATAATAAATTATATTTATAATATGTGATTAATTATATGTATATTATATTATTAATTTAAATATAATGAAAATAATATAAAAGTAATAAACAGTAATACGATATAATAAAAATTAAATAATTATTATAATCTATTTGGTATTATCAATATTTTTGTAGTTATCAAAAATATATTAACTAATTTGCAATAATAATATGAATAATTGCAATACAGATTATTCAATAATGAATGAGATGATAAGTGATAAATGATAATATGGATAACTAAAATTGATTAATAGATAATAATGATGAAAAAATTTATATATAAAAGTAAAGAAATTCCAAAAGAAAACGAAATATAGAAATATAACTTTGAGATATCAATGACGTGTTAATTTATATGTATTGAAAATATTAGGTAATAATGTAAAATTAAATCGTATTAATCATAAATATATAAAATCAGTAAAGATTTTTAAATTAAGATTATAATATATATATTATTTTTATTATATTATATATTTTTTATATATTAATTATATTAGTATTATCAAAATATTAACTATAATATAATAAATATGTATAATGTATATAATTTTTATAATAGTTAAATATTATTATGTATTATATATTATTATATTTACTAGTATAATATTGAAAAATAATATATAACAGATATTACATTATAGATATATAAAAAATGTAAAAATATAATACGTAATGATATTTTATAATCATTTGTGTTTATTATATGTTTCATATTTATTGCAATATTGAAAAATAATGATAATAATCAAAATGTATAATAATGCAATAATGATGATAAGATAAATATGAAATGATAATGAGATGATAAGATATATGATGATAATATAAATATGATAAGAATTGTATAATATAAAAAAGTAAGAAAAAAATTAAAGTAATAAGAAAATTACAAAATATAAACTTGAATTTATCAAAATATAGGTTATTCTATGATTTCATTTTAGGTATGAAAATTAAGAATCATAATATACAATAATAGAAAGTAAAAATAAAAATTTTTAAAAATTGTAAATTATTATATATTATTTATTTTATTTATTATTATTATTATTATATATTATTATATTATTATTATTATTATATTATTCATATATATATATTGAAAAATATATATATTAATAATAATAATAATATGATAATAATTTTAATAAGTGTTATAATAATGTATATATTTATGATTATAATATTATTTCACAGAGTAAAGCAAAAATAAATTAAACTAATATTACATAATAACGTTATTAAATTTTATATATTAAATTAGTTATATGTTAATTGTGTATTATACATATTGTGTATAGAAATTGCAAAAAATATTATACAATAATTACAATATATGATAATTATATGATGATAATAATTAATATAATATGATAATGATAATGATGATAATGATAAAGAATATAACAAAAAGAATAATAATAAAATGATGATACAAAATTGCATATATAATAAATTAAAAATTTCCAAGTGAAAGGCAAAATTAGGAAATATAACTTAAGTTACTAAAATGATGATTTTTGATGTTGAATTAAGGTAATAATGAAATAATGTATTAATATACAATATGAGATAAAATAGATAAGAATTTGATAAATTGAAATTTAATGTTATTTTTATTATTATTATATTATTATATTATATATATATATATTTTATTATATAATAATTATATATATATGAAATTATATAAATTAATAATAAGAATTGTATATAATAATATAAAGTTAAAAATTAATATATTAGATATTAATATACATTTTATAGTAATAATTCAAAATAATTATTTCATTATATTAGTAAAAATACTAATTAAAAATGAAAATAATTTATAATCTATATTGTATAGTATAAAATTATTGGTTATTATATAGTTGAAATAATATTATAACTGCAATAATTAAATATATAATAATTGATAATGATATATATTCAATAATGATGAAAATATAAAAAAATATTAATAGTGAAAATAAAATTGAAATGATAATAATGATATAACGATTTTTATATATAAAAAAATTAAGAAAAAATAAAACGAAAACGAAAAATAGCAATAAATGAGAATACAAATACGGTTTGATTTCTTTGATATTTTCAATATTAGGTATTATTAAAATTACAGAATTATTATATACATATGATTAAATAAATAAGAATTTTTAGAATAAGATTTTAATGTATAATATATAATGTATATATATATATATATATTATTATATATTATTATTATATTATATACATTTATATAGATATGCAAAAAATTTATAAATAAAATAAATAATAGTAAATAAAATATCTTAATATTTATAATATTATTGTTATTTTATCATATTCATTTTTATATTATAATGTAAAAATAATTATTAACATAATATAAATATAAAAAATTAAATAATTGAAATATTATAAATACTATATTGTATGTTGTATATATATATTGTTATATATATAAATATATATTATAACCAAATGCAATAATTAAATAATAATAATGATATAATAATTCATAATGTGATAATAGCATAATGATATAATTGATATATTATAATATTTCATTATGAGATATCAAATAATATTAATAATAATAGTAACAAACAGAATGTGCATATATAAAAAAAGGTAAAAAAAAATTAAAGTAAAGGAAATCTAGCGATATACTTTTGAGATTTATAATGATTTCATTTTCTGAATTTTGCAATTATTAGTAAAATTTAAAATAAAATTATAAATGAATAATGATTGATAAAATAGAATAAGAGTTTTGTAACATTAAATATTAATATTATACTATATATTATTTTATTATTATATTATATTATTATTAAAAATTAATTATAAATATATTAATATACATTATATTAATTATCCAAAAAATTTATAACTGTATATTAATATAGTAATAATATAAAAGTTTAAAATTATTAATATATTTATATATAAAAAATTTTATAATTATAATTGCAAAAATATATTATTATAATATAATAAGTATAATATATTAAATAAATTAATATATATAATTATATGTTATATGTGTTAAAAATATTGTTACTAAATAGTTGAAAAATATATATAACGCAATAATGCAATATATTATGATATATATAATTTAATAGATATGAAATAATGTATAATGAGATATAGGATATAACGATAATAAAATGATAAATATATAATAATGATAAGGAATGTGTAATTAATAAAAGTAAGAAAATTCAAATTAACGCAAAATTAGCAATATAACTTTAGATTACTCAAATATTTCATTTGATGATTGCAATATAGGAATAATGTAAAATAAGAATGTATTAAATGAAATAATATGATAAAAGTAATAAAAGAATTGTACATTAAATTTATATATTAATTATATTATTTAATAAATTATATTATATTATATTTAAATATACATTTTTATATTATTGAAATTATTATAACTAATATAATAATAATTAATAATATATTAATGTTATAATAAGGTAAATTATATGTAATATATTATATATTTTATATATATAATGAAAAATATTATTATAAGTAAAAATTAATAATACGATATAATTAAAATAGATGTAAAATATTATATACTAAAGTTATATTTATATATCATAGTGTGTTATTAGTTATTAATTTATTATACTCATATGCATTAAGTATATTGCAATATATGATAATAATGAATAATAATAATAGATATAATATGATAAATAATGATGATATAAGATAATAATTTGATAATTATGATATTATGATATTATATCATTATTTTTTATATTATAAAAAAATTAAGAAAATTCCAAAAATTAAAAGGAACATTAGAAATAATTTGAAAAATTATAAAAAAATTTTATATTTTATGATTTATCATATAGGTATAATGATAACAATAAGAATTATTATATAATAATTAAAATACAGATAAAAAAATTTTAACATGAAAATTATAAATATACGTATTATTATTATATTATATATTTTATTTTATTGTTATTATTTAAATTATATTATTATTGCAAAATATATTTAATAAAAATAAATAAATAATTTAATAATTTAATATTATAATATGTATAATATTATTATGTATATTATATATTATATTTTTACTATAGTAATAATGCAAAAATAATTTTATATAAAAATAAAAAAGATAGAATTAAAATAAAATGTAAAAATTTATAATACGTTAATATAATGTTTTATTATCATATTGTTGTGTTTAGTATATTGAAAAATTTTTTGAACTGAATAATTCAAATAAGTAATAATGAAATAATGATGTAATAATTGAATAATGATGAAATGTATTATAGATTTTGATATATGATATATAATTTAAGATTTAATCATATATAATTTAAAATAATTTATTATAATTGAAAAAATAATAAATGAAAAAAATAAAAGTCGAAAAAGGAAAATAAAATATAACTTTAGAGTTTATAAAATGATTGTTTTCATTTTTGAGATTAATTTAAATAATATAAAATAAATCAATAATACATAATAAGATAAATAAAATAAAAATTTTAAATTAGATTTTATTATTATTTTTTATTTATATATTTTTATTATTATATATTATTATATATAAATATATATATAATTTAATAATATAAATTCAAAATAATATATATAATTATATAAATAATAATATGATATAATAAATTAATAGATTATATAATAGTTATAATATTATATATTTGAATACAATATTATTAATTTAATAAAAAATAAAAATAATAAATAAAAGTAGTAATATAGAATATATCTTTTAATTACTTAAATATTTTTTATACCGTTTATTGATTATGTTATTAATAATAATTAGTTAAGATATTATAAAAATATTAATAAACTAAATAAAAATTATGATAATATTTAAATTTTATATATTGAATAATATATAATTATATATAATATATATATGATATATATAAATATTAATATATAATATGATAATAATTGAAAAAAATTTTATATATAATAAAAAAAATGTATAATGAAAAAAATAAAATGGTAAAAAATAGAAATTAATTTGGATTATCAAATCTGTTTGATTTTATTTCAATTATTGGGTAAAATATAAAATAAAATTATATAAATAAATGAAAAATGTCAAATTAATTTAATTTGTATTGTAATTTTAATATTATTATATTTTATTATTATATTATATATTATTATATATTATTATTATATAATTATTAATGTATATTAAAAAAATTTATTAAATGAATTAATAATATTATATAAAAAATATTATAAATGATAATATAATAATATTATAATATATATCAATTGTATAATAATAATAAAAATTATAAAAAATTAATTCATAAACGAATAATTGAAAATATATTAAAATATATTTACCGTATTATGTATTTTGTTTTTATTATATTTTTATTTAAATGTTAAAATAATTATTAACAATATTGAATAATAATGAAAATTAATTAAATAATATATAATAATTAAATAATATAATATGATGATAATATTATAATGATGATATAATTGATAAAAAATATGATGATAAATGCAATAATAATGATGATAACAATAATAATTTATATAATAAAAAAAATAGGTAAAATAAAAATTCAAATTTAAAAGGCAAAATCAAAATAATTTTAGAAAATAATAAAGTATAAATTCTATGTTTTCAATTATTAAATAATTTAATAATTACAATATTATTAATCATATATTATATAATATAATAAAAATTTGATAACTAATATTAATATTAATATTAAATATTATTGATAATATTATTATTATTATATTATTATTAATATTGATATTATTATTATTATATAGAATATAAATATTAAATGTAATAAAAATAATATGATAATAATAAATAGTTATAATAATTATAAAATATAAATTATTAAATTTATTTTTACTAGTAGTATAATTGCAAAAATAATATTATAACAGTAATAATTACAGTAATAACGAATAATTAAAATATGAATTAAATAATATTATAATACGTATTATTTATTATTTTATTATAATATGTTGTTGTATTAGTATAGTTGCAAAATATATATTATAACATATAATTAATATAATATTATTTGCAATAATGATGATAATCAATTGCAATATTAATGATAATGATATGATATGATGATAATGATGATAATAGATAATAATATGATAAATCATGATAATAATGATGATAAAAAATTGTGTCCATATATAATAAAAAATAAAGAAAATTCCCAAAACAAAACAAATCAAGCGAAATATAAACTTTAGATTTACTCAAAATGACGTGTTTCGATTTTTGTTTTGATTATTAGGTAATAATGTAACAATTACAGAATGTATTAAAATAATATGATAAAAGTCAAATAAAGAGAATATTTGAAAAATTTGAAGATATTAATATGATTAATATTAATATATATGATATAATTATTATATTATTATTAATTTATTATTATTATTATTATAATATTAAAAAATAATATATATATTAAAAAATAAAAGAATAATATTAATAGTTTAATAATGTTATAATTATATTACTTTATCATTTTATCTTTATGTATAAAATTTTCTAAAAATTATATAAAGATAATAAATAAATAAAGATTAATTAAATATAATGATTAAAGTAAATTAAGAAATTTATTTATTTTAGTTATTAATAATATATTTTTATTATATATAGTAAAATATATATTATTATATAATTGAATAATAATTATAATATATATGATGATATAATTAAATAATGATGATAATATGAATATGATAATAATGATATAATAGAGTATAATAATATGATTAATCTATTATATATATAACAAAAGTAATATAATAAAAAAATAAAAAAAAAATTCCAGAAAAAAATATGAAATAAAAATAATTTTAGAGTTTTTATTTTTTTTTGATTTTAATTTGGTTTATTAGAATAATGATAAAATAAGAATATATTAATATACAATAATGATGATAAAATAATAAGAATTTATAATTGAGATAATATAATAATATATATTATATATTATTATATATTATGATAATTTTAATTATATATTATTATTATTATTAATTATTATTATATATAAAAAAATAATTTAATTTAATAACAAAATAATATGTATAATAATAATATTAATATCGTTATAATAGTTTTAAATTTTTATGAATTTCAATTTATATTTATATTAAAATTGCAATATAATATAAATAAAATTACAGTAATAACTGAAAATTAAAATATGAGTAAATATTTTAATACTTTTTTATTGTTATTATTATTATTACTATATTATTTTGTATTATATTCATTAATATATATTAAAAAAAATTAATAATTGTAATAATAATGATATAATGCAATAATGATGATAATGAGATTAATGATATAATGATGATATAGATATAAGATATAATATTAATTTAATAATAATATATAAAAAAATTTCCATAGTAAAAAAAAATTAAAAATAAATTAAAATTAATAACGTAAAATTAGTTTAATATTATTTTAGGTTAATTTAAAAATATGTTTTATTCTTTGATGATTTTGAATAATGGGGAAAATTGAAAATTACAGATGATTAATATGACAATAATGTGATAATCAAATATGATAATTTGATAATATTGATTATATGATTATATTATTATATTAATATATATATTAATAATTTATATATAATAAATATAATTATTTAGTTTATCAAAAAATAATTATAATTAAATAATAATATGTATATCATATTAATTTATAATATGTATTAATATTATGTAAATATTTTAAATTTTTTTTAATTATTAGTATATAATGAAAAATTATATATATTATAAGTATATAAGTAATAAGTAGTATTTTAATAATTGAAAATATATTATTATATTATTATTATTATGTATATTATAATATATTATTATTTTATTTAATATTGCAAATAATTATTATAATGATATTGAATAATATAATATTGAATAATAATGATAATAATTATAATGAATAATAATGATAATAATGAGATATGTGATAATAATAGTAAATAATATATATATATGTAATAATGATGATACAAAGAATTATAAGTTAATAAAAAAGTTAAAAAATTTCAAAATGAAAAAAAAATACGAAATAACTTTATAGTTAACTCAAATGAGTGTTAATTTTTAAAGATTTGAATTTAGGAATAATGATAAAAGAATGTATAATATACAATAATATTTATAAAGAATAAAGAAATTTAAAAATTGAAAAATTTTAACTATAAATATTATTTAATAATATAATATATATAATTATTATTTTTTATCTATCTCATTATTATAGTATAACAAAAAAAATATTATAACAGTAAAATAATAATAAGTATAATAATAAATTATAGTGTTATTATAATTTTTATTTTATTATTTTTATTATATATTTATTTTATATAATTGAAAAAATTATATAAATAATAATTAAATAATAAGATATATTAAATAATGATGAAATAATTATATAATACTGTTATATTGAAATTTGTTTAAATTATTATTATGTATTAGTTAATTAAAATAATTAATAACGTAATAATTGTAAATAAGTATATAATTAATAATGTAAATAAATGATTAATATGAAAGTGATAATATATAACGATAATATATTATATATATAAAAAATTTATAATAAGAATTTGTCTAATAATAAGAAAAAGTAAGAAAAAAATTAAAAGGAAAGAAAAATGAGGAATATAACTTAGATTATCAAATGATTTTTGATTCTTATATTTTAATTATAATAATAATGTAAAATTAAAAATTCATTAATCATAAAAATAAAAAAAATTGAAAATTTGAAAATTAGATTATTATATATACTATATATAGTATATTATTATAATATATATTTTATTATCATATATATTTAAATATTAGAAAATTCAAAAAATTTATTATAACTGTAAATTAATAATAATATTAAATTATAATATTATATTTTATAATAGTTATTATTATTATTGTATTATATCATTTTAAATTAATTAGTAAAAATAAAAAATAATATATTTAAAATAATAATCATAATAACGATAGTAATTAATAATGATGTATAATTTATATAAATTATTATTGTTTTTGTATTAGATATATTATTAAATAATATATATTGAAAAATATATAAAACCAAAATTGAAATAATATATAATACGTAATTGATATAATTCATAATATTGATAATAGATAAATAAATATATAACTGAATATGCAAAATGATATAATTGATAATATGATATAATCAATAATATGATATATAAAATAAAAAAGGTAATAAGAAAACAATAATAATAGACAAAATAAGAATAAACATTGAGATTTACTCCATAAAAAAATATTGTTAAAATATTTATTATTAGGGTAAAATTAACAATTATAGTTTATTATCATGAAATAATGTTTATTCAAAAAGAGTTATATTAAAGATAATAATATATATTAAAATTATATCTATAATAATGTTATTAATATAATTATAATTTTATATATTGATATTATTAATATTATTAGTATTATTCAAAAAATATATTATAATTAATACATAATAAATATATTAATATATTTTAATAGTCTTAATAAAAATTTATTAATATATATTTAATATTATCATTTTATATTTTTATAGTATTATTGAAAAATAATTATATAATAATAATTCAAAATAAGATTAATGAATAAATGTAAATAATTATTATAACTATTATGTATTAATGTTGATACTATATATGTTGTGTAAATATATTAAATTATATGTATAATGAATTATTCATAATAATGATTATTAATAAGTGCAAAATTTAATAATGCGAAATAGGAAAATAACTTATAATGAAAATGAGGATATAATCGATAATAATGATGATATAATGATGATAATGATGATAACAGAATGTTAAATAATAAAAATATGATAAAAGAAAAAAACCAAATTGTGTAAATTAAAATAGAAATAACATTTAATTTCCCAAAATTTCATTTTGATATTTACTTTTGAGTTACTCAAAAATTACGATTCATTAATATGCAATAATTGATAAAAATTTAAATAAAGAATGATAATGAATTATTAATTTAAGTAGATTATCAATATTATATTTTATTTATATATTATATTATTATATTATATTATTATTATTACATTATTATATATATTGATAATATTATTATTACTGTTATATATTATTAATAATAATAATTATTATATTATAATATGTTATTAATATTATTATTTATTATAATATTTATTAATATAGTATAATTGAAAATAATTATTTAAATAATTTAAAATAAACGATATAATAAAAAATGATAAATAATTAAATAAATTATATATTATTATGTTATTAATATTGTTTTATTATATTGTTGTTAAAATATATAATTGCAAAATTTGAATAAAATGAATAATAGAATAATAATTGAATTGATAATATGATAATATTAGAATAATGATGATAAGAGGAATAATGATGATAATCATGATAAAAATGATAACAACGGGAATTGTGTCTATATAAAAAAAAAAGGTAAAAAAAAAAAAATTCCCAAAAGTCAAAAAAACGGCAAAATCTAGCGAAAATTAAACCCTTTTTGGGGTTTTACCCAAAAGAGTTTTTTTTTTCGATTTTTTGTTTGTTTTTGGGGCAATTATTAGGGAATAAGATAACAATTACCAAAAATCGTATTAATCATGACAATAATGATGAAAAAGTCAAAATAAAGAAAATTTTTAAATTTGAATCGAAAAAAAAAGCCCACAAAAAATTTTTTATCATCCTTTTATGTTTTTCGTTGCTTATTTTGTTTTCCTTTTTATAGGGAAGATAAAAAAAACTTTTTCATTCCTAAATACATTTCTTTTTCCCTTGGTTTCCCACTGTATTACTACGCCGTCCTTAGCATTTGCCTTTTTATAAAATTTTCAAGGGTAATAGATTTGTTTTATTGATTTTAATATTTTTTATTATCGTTTTATCGCTTTTTTGACTGTATCTTTATTTTTCCCTTTTTAAATTTGTTTATTTGGAGTTGTATGTAGAGTTTGGTACATAATGATATAATATGGTTTTGATTTAATAAGAAATGGAAATAAGATTTAAAAATAAAAAAAAAAAAATGTAATAATAAGATATACGAGTTTCTCTATCTGGTCTCTAAATCCACGTTTTTTGTTACATTCAAAGAAAATCGAAATTTTTGCATTCATGTCTTTTTTTTAATTGGGTTTTTAAAAAAAAATAAAGACATTACTACTGAGTAAACCCAGCAAAATTTTTTCTTTGCGGGAATATGAAAAAAATGGTTTTTTAATATCTTTTATGAACACTGCAATTTTTTTCTATTGTTTTTTCCTAGTCTTTGCTTCTGTGATGAACTCTAAAAAATCTTTTAGTTTATTTTTTTTTTTTTATCTGCAATCTGCAAATTTAAAAGCGTTCAAAATGCAAAATTTCCAAGTATCTGATAGCCCCGGAAAAAAGGTTTTGGGAAAAAATAACAAAAAATGGAAGACAAAAGCTTTTCCCTTAATCCAGACACCTTGGTAAAAAGAGGGGAATTTGAAAACAGTTTTATATATAATTTTTTTTGTGGTTTTTTTATTGAAAAAAATCCAATACGTGAAATTGCAGAGGTTTTTACGCGCGTATTCGTTTTCCCTTAAAAACCTTATGGTTTGCCCCTTTTCCCAAAAAGGGGGGGGGGGGGGGGGGTTCAGTAGCATGTGGCAGCTCCAGCTTTTTACCAACTCTTACCTCCTTTTAAAAAATTTTCCGTTCAATTCTTGTTTATAATACATTAAATTGGTTGATCAAATATTATCTTTATTTTTTGCCTACGCCCTTTTCCAAACCCTAGAAGACTTTCCAAAAAGAGAAAATTTGGTTCACAAAAAAATTTGCGACTGACTCAAGTAAACATCTGGAGTAAAAAATGATTTTGCACGTCGTATTTTTTTCAGGTATATAACAAATACATATAATGCTCCCCAAATGCTCGTGGGGAAGCGGGAGCAGTGCCTTTTTTTGAAGCAAGGGATGAAGATTAGTAGAGATGTTGCATAGTTATCGTACTTCTTCCCCTTTTGGAAAGCTCTTCCCCGGCTGACACAGTTTTTAACAAATTTAAAATTTTTTTGGGTATCATTTAAAAAGACTGGTATATAATTTTCCCTAATAGATATACAGACACCTACAAAATTTAAACAGAATCCCTTTAATTTCATGGGCAGCATTCAAAATTACGCAAAAAAAGATGTAGGGATTAATTTTAAATATATTTTATACATTTTGATTACCATATTGAACCTTACATTTTCATATTTTTACATATGTTACTATAATTATCAATATACAATAACCACAAATTCAGGTAAGGGGGAAAGGCCCCTAAATCCTTTTAGAAAGTTTTCTGGAACACTACATCTCAATGTTCGTACACCTTTATCAGCAGCAAAGAGAAAAAGGTAAGAGAAAAACAAAGTCAAAGCCAAAAGGATTTTTCGCAAAAAGCGGCAGAAAAAAATAGTACACTTATTCATTTAAAAACAATGGGTTTTTTTTTTGGAAATTTGCACTTCAGAAGACAAAAGCTCCGAAAAGTTTAGGAGAAAGAAATAACGCATGCTTGGTAATTCTTTATGGTTTTTTAGACTCCTTTAGATTGAGGGCCCGGTAAGGTTGGTGCCCCTCAAAAAGCAAAACTACTTCTCAAATTCTCCTACGTATTTTTCGGCCCTTTCCAAAAAACCCCATGGCTTCGCGGCAACATGAAACACCGAAAATAATACGAAATGCTGCGATAAAGAATGTTTTAAATTTACAACTTGCCCTTACAGCTGCATTCCCGCATTGCCTGGAACGGGCCCGACAGTTTTTTTTTCACCCGGGAAGAGTAAAATTAAAGTCTTCCTTTTCTGTGTTTTCCCTTTCTAAGGAATGCCATTAATTTTTTCCCCTGTATCCCTTTTACGGTTTTTTCTTTCTCTTTTTTTGTATTCCGTGTTTTTTATTTTCAGAGATTTGGGGTTCATTTCTCCTTTTCCCTTCCCCATGTCCCTTTTTCGCGGTGGGGGTAAAACGGGTTTCTCCCACTCTCCCGGGCGCGGCAGAGGTGGGATGAACGGTGTTTTTGTTTCAAATTTCCCTTTCCCCTCTTCTAGCCCCCTCTTTACAGATTGAGGCCGAGCAAGGGGCATCGGTTTGCCCTCCTCTTCCCGCCCGTGCTCAGTTGGGGCGAGGGTTTTACAGGGGTAAGGTTTTACTTATTATGTGAAAAACCAAGGGCTTCAACCTTTTTACGTTACGACTTATTCTTCAGTTTGGGCGGGGCATTTTCGAACTGCCCAGTCTGAGCTCTCCGAATTTTGCAGGGATACATGCGTCCATACAAATCCCCTTTCCCACCCAGCGGCCCGCAAACTGGGGAGAGGCTCCAAAATTTTCGTTCCAGGCGAAGGGCCCCCTTTGCCAAACTTCCGGGCGGGGCGTGTGCCCACCTGGGCGCAGGGGAAGTGCTCGGGGCGAGGGGAAAATCGAGGAAATGTCAACAGATAGAAGTTTAGAGCACAAAAAATTTTTTGAAAGGAGAGAGGGTTAAATAAACCATCCTTTTTAAGAGACAGCAGGCAAGTACATGACTGAAAATCTCAGGAATATAATGAGTGAAACCCCCCGATCCTAAAAAAAAAATAAATAAAAAAACATAAAAATAAAAAAAAGAAGAAAAAATTTAAGAAACTTAAAATTAAAAAGCAAACTAAACAAAACCTAAAGCTAAAACCCAACCGAAAAGGCTTTTAAAGTAGATGAAATGAAATTAAAACCAAATTTGGGGAATTAAAAAGTAAAACCTTTAAATGAAAAACCATACCTTAAAGCTATACTTAAATACACATATAAATTAAAAGGAACTTTTCAACTAAAAAACATTCCTGAAAAAAAACACGGCCAGCCCCTACTAAAAAATAAAAAACCTTTGGATAACAGCATTAATGTTAAAAAAAAAAAGTAAAAAGGGGGAACTCAGGCAGGGAACATTGAAATGGTAGTTTAGCGACCTCTGGAGCTTTTGGGAGGCCGGGCATAACTCGTTTTGCGGCCACGTCAGTCTCACTCGGGAGCTCAACATTTTTATCTATTGTTTGGGGCTGCAGGGGGCTGCAAAAAAAAGTGTCTTTTGTGAAAGAGATATACCTTTCTCTTCACATTTCGACTGACGTTGGGAAGACGTACGGAAAACAAATCGTTGGACCTGGCTCCGTGTGGTCAGGTAACCTGGTAAAATAATTAGGGGTTATTGTAGGAGACGCGTGGGAAAAGGCGGCTCCAGCTTAAAAGGTGGGACGCGTGGGAACTGTGTCCTGTGGCTAAACCCTCAAAGTCAAAGGCCTTTCACTAATCCAAGGGCCCTTTTTCAGATTACCTCCAAGCCTAGTTTTTAAAAAGTATTGGTCCCCCTCTTTGGTTCCTTCCCTAGTAAAAGCTCCTCCGTCAGAAAGTGGCGGAAACCCCCGGATGATCACGTCCCCAGGCATCCTCGGCGATTTAGAGTTCGGGGTTCTTTGCCTTGTTTCTGTAACTTTAGGCTAATACATTATATAACCTATATTACTCTAGTCTATATGCCCTGATGAAGCAGTAAAAAGCGAAAAGACCCATAGAATATATTATATATATATATATATATTATATATATATATATATATATTATATATATATGTGTGTGGTGTGTGGTGTGTGTGTGTGTGTAGTGTGTGTGTGGTGTTGTGTGTTGTGTGTGTGTGGTGGTGTGTGTGTGTGTGTGTGTATAGATATATATAGTTATCTTTATATATAAAAGAATAAGTAAATCATATATAATCTATTTATTAATCTATATATACAGATAAATATCTATAAATATCTATATATAGATAAATAAATTATATATATATATATGTATATATATGGAAGAAAAACCCATACAAAACATTCTGGGGAAGAATCTCCCTCCCCGGACTAAGCACTTCTCTCCTCCATGAATGCATTCGCGCTGGCAGGAGGGATGTCGAGCATGCCTTCTACCGTTCACGAGTAGTTCTGACTTCCTGGAGGAGCGGCTCCCAGAATATTTCCAGCTCATATCCGACGTTGCTCATGATTCTTCCCGGGCCCCCTCCACCAACCATGGCCGCTCTCTCTCCCAGAAACACTCCAGCCTGACCGCCCCCAGTCCGTGGGCCCGCTTCTCCTCAACCTATCTTCCCCGTCCCTTGACTCCCCACCAGCTACAACTCCTTGGGATCGGGCTTTTCCCTTTTCTCTCCGCCCTCACCCCTTACCTCCACGACATATTTTATCCTTTGACCGTTTCATCTCTCTCACATGAAATCTTGCTTGATGTCTCCCTCCTGGGTTTCATCCCGGCCCCCGAATCTCTCCTCCACCCTAACTCTTCCATTTCCCAGAAATTACCGTGAGGCCCCTTTAAAGCCTGCGTAGGGAGGACGTCAAAAAATAGGTCTTTGACAAGGGCAATTCTCTGGGGGTCCTCGACAGTGCCTTATCTGCAGAAGGCACAGGACCTGTTGGATGACGCCTCTACCTATGTTCCCCTGGCCAGCGACCCCCGTGAACGCATTGCTGCTACCTTCCACCGTCGCCTGAAATAGATAGCAGCCTGTTTTCCGGAGGCGAATCTCTACCAGAGGTTCAAGGTCATCAATCCTTGTCTCCCTCATTTCTATGGGTTCCTAAAACCCATAAGCGGCCGTGCCTCTGCGCCCCATCATCTCTTCCCGGGGATCTGTGACGCACCCTCTTGCGGCCTGGCTGGCGAAGTCTCTCACTTCAGAGGAGGCTCCCCGCAGATGATCCTCGTCTCCCTCTGCCCACCGACGTCTTCCTCCAGCTGATTCGTCTGTGTGTGGAGTCTAATTCCTTTTCCTTTGAAGGTCGCTTCTATTTTCAGACGTTCGGTGTTGCCAGGGGCTCTCCCCTCTCTCTAGTCCTGGCAAACCTGTTCACGGAATTCTTTGAGTCTGAGCTTCTCCCTTCCATCTCCTTTCGTCTCCATCTCCCTGGCTGAGGTAGGTCGATGACGTCTTTGCTCTCTGGCCTCATGACCCTGCTCTGTTCTCGTGCCTCCTGTGATAAGAAGTACTTTGACGAAACAGGCGCCAGTCTCACCAAGTGTCTGTCTCAACACAAGTACACTGTATCTAGGGGACACAACAACATCGCCCTCTTTTGCCATCAGTGGGACACAGGCGATCAGATGAACTGGTCAGCGGCGCGGCTTGTCTTTCCCTCCACTGATGTCCACGCCCGCAGACTGGTTTAGTCCTTCCTGATAAAGTTGCTGCCTAATTTCAACTTGAACAGCAAAATTTCTCCTGCTAACAGTTTCCTCGCCTTCCACATCCTCCGCCTTCTCCCGCCTGTCTCTCTTTTATACTCCCTCCTCTCCCTTTCCTCAGCCTCCGGGCTAGTACAGTGGTAACAGGTCGGCCTCTCATCCGAGAGGTAGGCGGTTCACGCCCCGCCAAGGCGTGAAAAGTTACCATTGTCACCTGCTGTGGCTGGCATCATGGCGGGTAAGGACAAGGGTCAGTCTAGTCAGCACCGGCTGACCAGTCGGCTTTAGTTGACACAGGCCGGGCTCCCCTCATGGGCATAGCCCGGGCGAGGCTAAGCTTCGCATATCGTCCTTATCGTTTTCCTCTTTAGACCTGAGGATGGTATCCAGGTGGATTTCGAAACTGTAGTTTCATTTTCAATAAATCTAGTTTTTGTATGTGGGTTTCGAAACTGTAGTCTCACTTTCAATAAATCCAGTTTTTTGTATTGTGGGTTTTTCTTCCATTGTTTCAGCACGGAAGAGTGTTTTGCTATTCATATATATACATATATGTGCATATATATATATATACGCAAATATATATGAATATATGTATATATATATTTATATATACATATATATCTGTAATATTATATATATATATATGTGTGTGTGCGTGTGTGTGTGTGTGTGTGTGTGTGTTTGTATATATAAATGGATATATATATGTATATATTTTCACACACACACACACACACACACAAACACACACACACACACACACACATTCACACACACACACACACACACGCACGCACACACACACACACACACACACACACACACACACACACACACACACACACACACACATATATATATACATATACACACACACATACACACATACACCTAGCCACCCTGGGATAATGGGGCGGCTTGGGGGAGGTGGGCCTTGCCAGTCCTCCTCCCCCCAGAAAGACCCACTGGCAACGTCAAAATTAAAAGGATATGCTGGGGGGAGGGGTGCAGTCCCTCCCACCCAGTAAGCAAGGCGGTTTGTGGATCCCGCTGGGAGGGCAAATGTTGGGGCGCAGGATTGGAACGAGAGTTACTCGTTTCGCCTGCACCCCGGCAGGCGCCAACCCACCATGAAGCTTGTAGGGCAAAGCCCTCGGGAACCTCACAGGTGGATGGGCCCGCCGACCCCCTTTATTTGGGGCAGCGTCGGCGGGGGCGGCAGAGGTGGCTTGCACAGGGAGTGACCACCCGAGGTGAGCTTTCCGGGTAGGCGCTTGGAACATCCGGTCCTTGCGGCAGGATGAGTGATTACCTCTGCTATCGCGGGAATTGAAGTAACCGGGTTGAGGTGGCTGCCCTCTCGGAGGTGAGAAGACCTGGTAGCGGCACGATCAATAGGGTGGGTACACCTACTACTGGTCGGGCCGCAGCGATGGTCACCACCTCCAGGGTGTAGCCATAGCCATCTCCAGCCAACTTCAGCCCTTTGTAGTTGAGGTGACTCCGTTTGATGAGCGTATTATGGCATTGAGACTGAAGCATGCTTTTGGCTTCATGTCTCTTGTTGCTGTATATGTTCCTACCGATGTATGTGAACTTGATGTGAAAGAAGCATTCTATGCCAAACTCGCAGACAATTGTCCCCGGTGCATTGTACTGGGCGACTTCAATGCGGTATCCGGCTATGACCGAGCTGGCTACGAGATGTCTGTCGGCCCCCATGGCTCGGGAGCTGATCCCAGTAGCGAGAATAGCCTCCTTCTCCGGGAGTTTGCTAGCTCCCAGAAAATGAGGATCTCTGGCTCCTGGTACCAGCGCTCCAACCCGCATCGCCGGACATGGTACAGCGATACGGGTACAGTGGCTAAGGAGATCGACCACATTCTTGTAAGCACGCGATGGAGGATCCTCCAGAACTGTAGGGTTTACTGGAGTGCCGAGTTCTGTGGCACTGATCATAGGCTGGTTGTACACCCGAGAGCAAGGCAGAATTCCATCTCCCTGGAGACATTAGAGGTCACTGAAGCGTGTTGCATGGCTTGACTGAATGGTAATCAAGTCTTGCGTCACTCCATGGTGCATAGAGCTCGGACACTGCTGAGAAGGGACAAAGAACAGTTCATCAGGAATCTTGCTGAGGAGGTTGAAGGCCATTTCTTGGTAAACGACCTTCGCCCTGCCTACCAAGCCCTGAGAACTCTAAGCCCTCCTCACAGATGACTGCAGTCCAATCAGCAGATGGATGGATCATCTCAGATCATGTTGGGGTTCGTGAACATAGGGCTGAGTATTTTGAGCAGTTGTACCATGTAGACCCTCCAACAGTTAGCTTGGATGCAAGCGATGTCACAGTGCCTGTGCTGGACCCACCCATCAGCGAGGAACCTCCTACCCTAACGAAGGTT